>NC_056732.1:310475475-310507975 GCF_019279795.1 Protopterus annectens
TTCGTGGGGGGCATAGCCTGCGCTTCTGGAACTCATGTTGTTTGTTTTGTGCTCAAACATACCCTTTAAATTAATGTCTCTTTTCCTAGTGAAGCTTACCCTATCTGGTAGGTATTGGTTAATGTCACTATATAAAGCTAAAATGGGCCAGTACGTAAGAATGGTATTTTCCACCAAGCCTGAATCCTTATTGTAAGTATAAACAAAGTTGTTTTTTAAATGTTGTTGTTGATCTACAGAGGAAGAAGGTGAGGGCAACCCTTTTCCTAGAAGTGGTGGGTACAATGATTCCCTTTTAGTAAGTATTTCTGATGCTAAAGATTTAATAAGTTTAAGTGGGTACCCTCTCTGTAAAAACAGTGCCTCCAAGGTGTCAACCTCTTCCAGGAAGAGTTCCAAGGTGCTAGACATCCTTGAGGCACGTATCAGTTGCCCCTTTACGATTCCTTTTTTAGTGTAATGAGGATGCCAACTATTATAGTATAGGAAAGTGTTGGAATAAGTGCTCTTTCTGTAAATTCATGTTTGAAATCACCCAGCCTCTATGTCCTTACTAAGAAGAATATCTAAGTAATGCAGTGAAGAATCACTGATTTCATAGGTAAAGGCTAAAAATTCGGTGTTTGAATTTATATAACGGAAAAAGTCCATAAAACTTTCCTTGTTACCTTTCCAAAAAATACAGATGTCATCAAAGTAACGTTTGTAAAACAATATGTATTCCTTCCATTCCGAAGAATGAATGAATGTCTTTTCCCATCTGTAAAGCACAATGTTGGCATATGAAGATGCGCATGATGCGCCCATGGCCACCCCCTTCTTCTGTTTAAAGATCTCACCATTAAAATAAATGAAATTGGTAAACAAAACCGTTTCCATGAATTCAACTATAAGATTGATCAAGCTGTTACTAAGGTTTGATTCACTGGCCAGAATTTCATTAAACCAGTCCAAACCTATATTATGCGGAATGCTAGGAAACAGTTCA
Organism: Protopterus annectens; assembly: GCF_019279795.1. Lineage (NCBI taxonomy): Eukaryota > Metazoa > Chordata > Ceratodontiformes > Protopteridae > Protopterus > Protopterus annectens. The sequence goes on from NC_056732.1 coordinate 310,476,464, forward strand.
ATAACATCTATAGTAACCATTAACAGATTTGGTTCAAAAAGACTTGGAGTGATGCTACCAATAAATTCCCAGGAATCTCTGCAAATATGTGTGAAAGTGGAGATAAGTTGTTTAAGGTTATGATCTACAAAAATCCCTAAGGGCTCAGTAATGCTGACTGCACCTGCTACTATTGGTCTAAACCTCAGGGGTACCAGACCCTTGTGTACCTTAGGTATTCCGAAAATAACCGGAATTTTCGGTTTGGGGACTGAGAGATAGTTATATAACTTTTCACTAATACCCCCTTGGTTGAGGTAGTCTTTTAACATGTAATGGATTTTAGAAAATGCAATACTTAATTCATTTCTTGAAATTAGTTCGTAGGCGTCGATGTCCTGTAAAATGTTGTGAATATGCATTTCATATTCTACATTATACATGAGGACTACCCCTCCCCCTTTGTCAGGTTTCATCACCCTAATGTCCTCGTTGTTTAAGTATTCTATAAGTTGGTGTAAATGAAAATCAAAATTACAAGGTACTTGCTTATAATACAAATTTTGGTTTTCTCTTAAAGCCTTTTCCACTAGGTCTTCAAAGACTTTGAGATTAGGGTGCGTGGGGGGGGGGGGTTAAACGTACTCCATCTGCAAATAGTGTGATCTATTCGTTCTTGACCTTTAAAATGAACAGCAAGGTTTAAGCTCCTAATAAACAGTTTAAACTCCACTAACAACTTGGAAAGATTCATGGGACGAGATGGAACATACTGAAGTCCTTTGGTGAACAGCTCAAAAAATTCTGGGGTAATTGTGACATCAGTGAAATTGTAAATCTTAAAGTTGTCCTTAGTAAGTACATGACAACCTTCTGTGCTTAAATTTAAATCAAGTTCACCTGAGCCTTCTGTATTGTAAGAACTGTCCATATCTACCTGCGTACCCTGTTCCAGTTCTCATGGTGATGTGAATGATTCCTCCCCATCGGTCTGCCCTGGGGGTATTGAAAAACCTGGAATTGATTGGCACTATCTTTTTGTGCAAGGCGCTCACTCCTTCTTGGGGGCTCAGCAGTTGGTGTACTGGCTTCCTCCTGATTAGTGTTCTCAAAATTATTCCTTTGCTTCTCTATGAAATTGTATCTATTTCTACCGGGTAAAGGATATGCTCTACCCTCTTTGTATTCTAAAAGGTCCCTTTCTAATTTCCTGGTTTTACGATCTATGACTTTTAAACAATGCTGGTCTACCTCTATAAAAACATCATCATACTTCTTTTTAAAACTTAAAAGAATCAGAGGTTCTAACTGAAAAAAATGGTTTAGCTCTATCCTTCCTAAGTTCTCCCATCTGTGTATAGACCCTATTAATCTCCTCCTCTTTACAGACTCTTCTCCAAAAACCTTCCTTCAAATGATCCAATTCCACCCACAATATCAAGTCATCACAACATAGCTGGGAGAGTCTCATAGCTTGTCCTTTCACAATGTTGCCAAACAACATCGGATTATGCATACTTTCACGATGCAAAAACGCTGGACAGTAGCATGGTTTTCTGTATACCTTTGTTTTCAGTGTGTTTGCTTCCACATATAGTGTGAAATCTAAATAGTCCATCCTGCTAGTGGAGTGCCCCAAAGTGAACTTTAAAAACTCACTGGTGGAATTAACTAGTTCAAATAGTGCAATACAACCTTCTTCATCTCCTTGCCAAATGAGAAAAAGGTCATCCACGAAACGCCTGTAAAACAGAATATTCAGGTGACCTATCAAGTACTCTTGCTCCCATGCAACCATAATCAGGTTAGCATAGGTGTTGGCACAACTAGTACCCATAGCTACTCCCCTCTTTTGTTTGTAGTATTTGTTGTTAAACAAAAATATGTTGTTTTCTAATACCATTTCTAACAAGAAACAAAGGAAGTCTGCTTTCAAAACCTCAATTCCATTCTCATTGACCAATATTTTTTTCAATATACTTATGCTCAAGTTATTAGGAATACTAGTAAACAAGGCCTCAATATCCATAGTAATGAATGTTAGGCCCTTGATGTCATTGAGATGTTGCGTAAACTCATATAGGTCTCTCAAAAAATGTTCGGTATCCTTTAGGACATAGGTATACCTGGACAAAATATCTTTCAGCTGTTGATCAAAGTAAATAGATATAGGTTCCATAGCCCATCCAATCCCCGCCACTATAGGTCTAAATTTAGGGTGGGTTGGATGTTTATGAATCTTAGGCAACCCATGCATCCTTGGAATCAATGGATGTTCAATGCTAAAGTAGTCAGATAACTCTGTGGTTATAATGCCCATCTTAGAACACTCCAATAGAGACATAGATATACTTCTTACAATTTCATGCACATTGTCCAAGCTAACCTCCTCATAAGCATCAGTGTTAAGCATCTCAAACATTGCATTAATATAATATACTGCATCCATAATAACAATTGGGCCACCTTTATCGGATGATCTAATAACAATTTTATCATTGTTCTGTAAACTCTTTAGTGCTTTAACTTCATTCAAACTTAAATTCTGTTCATTGTTAAGTTTTTAAAATCAACATCTTTATAAACAGTATTCTCAAAGGCTTTCAAAAAAGTATCTAAGTTGGGTGGCAACTGCGGAACATAGTTACTTTTCTTTTTATAAACAAAACCTTCTCTAGTATTGTTAGAGCCCATAATTAATTTTAAAGCAATATCACGAGTAAACATACATACAGACAAAATAGCATCACTGACATCAATACAACCTGTTGGTATAAAACCCAAGCCCTTATTCAAGAGCTCATATTCAATAGAGGTCAATATATACTGTGATATATTCCAGACTAAGTCTTTTGTGTCCACATTTTCTTTATAGTACGCACCTGTTGTTGTTGCGGTGCTTCTTTGTGCTTCTGCCCTCGTTGTGAATCCGTCTATTGACTTCTTGCTGATCATATCGGCAAGGGAAAAGCTGAAAAATCGAGTTTGTGCGGCCCATCCGCCAATATTTTCCTCCTAACATCAGTTGTGGGGCATACAACCACTTCACCTTCCACAGTTGTTTGTGAGCCAATAGGTACTTCCATGGGTGTAGAGTATGTAGAAGTGGCTTGCTGTGGGGAAACCAATCCATCCACAATATGCTCATTGCATTCTTCATTAATATTCTCCCATGTAATGGTTTGTGTCTCTTCAGACCTCTCTGATAAAATCCGCTCATCTTCATTTGATGTTGTTCTATTGGCCATATCCTTCACATGACCATTCGTTTGTTGGCGTACTTCCCTTCCACGTTGTTGTTGATTATTATTGGATAATGCTACATTCTCAGAGTTAGTAACTCTGGGCCACATAAACGCATTCTGTTTCCTGAAGTCATCCATATCTCTGACCAATTTCTTCTTCTTATGATCAAGTAACTTGGTTTCATACCTTAGTACTTTATCTATAACCTCTTGCATGTAAACCACTGTCGGGCCATCACCATATAGTTTAAATAGTTCATCCTGTTGTCAAATGATCTCATTTCTGAGATCAAATTCAACCGGTTGAAAAAAATCTAATAACAGTTCCATGTAAGCTTTGCTGGTGTTTAAATTTAATTGTTGCCACCTTGATAGAAGGTCCGGATAAATATTGCCGTATGTTGGCATGTTTAGGACCCTCAAACCACGTGGAACTACATTAAGATTCAAGCTGGCTTCCAAATGGTAACGTTGACATTGGAGACGCTTGAATCTAAAGGCATTGTTCTCTAAGTCCCGTTTTAAATTTCTGATGGTCACTTCATCTCCTGTTATTAATGGGGTGGCCCGATTATCTTTGGATAAGTCAATATTCATAAGAGGATTCACTGTAGTAGTTAGAAACCCTCTTAATCTGCTATTCATGTTCAGACAGTTCACATTATTCACAGTATTTGTATCCATTCTAGCTGCTGCTTCCATCCACCAACCGTTGCATAAATGTAAAGAATGAAACAAACCAGGTACCCAGTAAATATCAAAAATATCCCTTGATAGAAGGCAGCAAACAATGTTCCAGTATTCCAAAGAAATATGGCAAAATATTCACCACTGACAGCACTTGTAGTAAAAATAAAATTGTATTTAATAAAAACAGAAGAAAACGTTAGAGCTTTCACGGAATTACTAAACCGCTTCATCAGATGTTAAAAATTCGAAACACACTGTTCTTTAAATATCCAAATACAAATCACTCAGCTGTGCTAATTAATTAATTAAGGCTCTCGAATATTTAACATCTAACCTACAATATTTAAAGACATATCCACTCTGTATATGGCATTTATAGACCACAGTTTAGAAAAACATAAAAACAAATAAGAATAATTAAAAACTTTTCTTGTATTGGATACTGGCCTTTAAATAGATGTCTTCTTGAGTTATATGTTTCTAGTATTTGTTATGTGGAAATATCTTTATATTTGCCCAGCCAAACCGCTAAGTGACTACCTAAGTGTCCTAGCATTCAGTATGGGTTTCAGAGATATGGCATCATTCAGTCCACGTCCCCTATGTGCTCCTAACCTAAAAATCCATTTTAATTCGGCACTTTCATATTCAGCCTGAAAATATACGTATGGGTAATATCGTTAATGATACCGAAAGTGCCGAATTAAAATGGATGTCACATGGCCACATATTATTCACTAGTTAGTGACATACATCTGTACAGCATCCCACTGTTTTTTCAGACATACATGACAGTTATGGTGGCCCAGCAGCAGTACACCTGGCAAATATCTGGACATAACATCACACTGGGTAGTTACACTAAGCTGCTAGGCATGTAACAAAGCACTGTGCAAACTGCAGGCAGACTGCTACAACACTGGCTGACATTTCATATGGGGGAATACACATGTACCTGCAAATATAGCAGTCTCTACAGACATGTCACAGCACAGAGTAACAGACACTTGTGTGAAAGTGTATACCCACAGCCAATGTGAACACAACCACAGTGACATATGGTAAGCGAGCTTAATGTTGCAGTATATGGACTGTCTGATCAACACCATCCCCATATGTGCCACTCAAGCACTAACCCTACATATACTGGGCCACGACACAGTGTGGTCCAGTGCCTGTCTGTGGTATGGGACATGTGTGTGTTTGGCCCTACAAACATGTAAGCCGATAGGGTACCATACAGTGAAGCAGCATGTAACATCAAATAAAACATGACCAAGAACAATGACATGTACCACAATCTGTACACAGGCCAAGATACATATTCGCAATACACACACTGTCAACAATCACCATAAGTACACAGACGTCACTACTGCACACACAACCACAGAATGCCCAGGTTATGACCTCAAATATAACCTCTACTATACATAACATGTCTATCAGTCTGATATCTCACTTGCTTGTTATCAGGTATGATATCAATAAATAATGGTGTACAGAACATATGCACCACTTACTGCATGACATATGTACAAAGGTTGACAGCCTTGTGGCTGGAGGCACAAACACATGGCCAATATTGACATGTTGCTGTGATAACCTCATACATTTACTGTTGTAATAGGGTTTGTTGTGACATATGTCCTATGAGGGCTATGAAGTCAGTAACTCTCATGGCTATCACCATGTACTGACTTCAACCTCAGACTATGCTTCTGCAGTTCTAAGATAGGTAATCTCTGAATAACACTAGACACATTAGGCTTCAAACACTGGCCAGTCTGCAGATAACCCTACAGGTGGGAGTTTCCTCAAACACATAACACTGTCATGACAGGTATTAAATCATGTAGACCAGCCATATCCACACAAGCCCTGTTCAACCAACATTACTCCAAATATAGAAAAGCAACACTTACATTCTGTAGTCATGTTTGGAGCACCCCCCTCCTGTTTGTTGGCCTGTCTCCACAGTGTATGTTGTTAGAGGTATATCCCTCTGCCATCTGTGATGCTGTTTGCCAAACACCTACATGAAGTCCTGCTCACCGTGAATGAATAGAGCCAACACACACATGATTTTCCTAGTTATAGGAATGTGTTTCCATGCAACTGGCTATGGGAATGTTACCACAGCTGTTCCACATGCAAACAGCTAGTGGCGGGCTGCAATTCGTGCAGAGGCCTTCAGCTGATCATGAGCATCACTTAAAAAACACAAGCTGCTGCCTAAGCAAAGGAGGTGTACTTTTCCACATCCACCAGTGAGGGAGTACGAGAGATAGTCAGAGACAAAGTAAGACAAGGAGGGTATGGCAGAGTAAAACCTAAGCATGTTTGTGTCACACACTTACCAGTACAGGGTTTCAAACACCTGCCTATGTATTGCTATTACATGTCTATGCAGTTCTTGCATGTGCCACAGAGCATACATGTTGGGGAGTTATCAAAAGGTATATTTGATGGTGAGTGACATCAGCAACAATGATAAAGGAGGGATAAGGTAGGTGTAGTACAAGTGCCTGTCCACAAGAACAGATGTCAAGGTCAACACAGCCACACTCTCTCAGGGACTCAGACACATTATCACAGTTGCCAGAGACAGGATTAGACTTCCTAACTATCTAGTTTACCACAATACAGTAATACGCAGGTATCACATGCACCACAGGGGTTATCAGGATGATATATGGGCACAGAGTATGTCAAGATGTCTGACTTCAGAAGGCATGCTTCAGTAGGGCAATGGGAGGTATAGTGAGGTATTTGACATATGTACAAAGGTTGACAGCCTTGTGGCTGGAGGCACAAACACATGGCCAATATTGACATGTTGCTGTGATAACCTCATACATTTACTGTTGTAATAGGGTTTGTTGTGACATATGTCCTATGAGGGCTATGAAGTCAGTAACTCTCATGGCTATCACCATGTACTGACTTCAACCTCAGACTATGCTTCTGCAGTTCTAAGATAGGTAATCTCTGAATAACACTAGACACATTAGGCTTCAAACACTGGCCAGTCTGCAGATAACCCTACAGGTGGGAGTTTCCTCAAACACATAACACTGTCATGACAGGTATTAAATCATGTAGACCAGCCATATCCACACAAGCCCTGTTCAACCAACATTACTCCAAATATAGAAAAGCAACACTTACATTCTGTAGTCATGTTTGGAGCACCCCCCTCCTGTTTGTTGGCCTGTCTCCACAGTGTATGTTGTTAGAGGTATATCCCTCTGCCATCTGTGATGCTGTTTGCCAAACACCTACATGAAGTCCTGCTCACCGTGAATGAATAGAGCCAACACACACATGATTTTCCTAGTTATAGGAATGTGTTTCCATGCAACTGGCTATGGGAATGTTACCACAGCTGTTCCACATGCAAACAGCTAGTGGGGGGCTGCAATTCGTGCAGAGGCCTTCAGCTGATCATGAGCATCACTTAAAAAACACAAGCTGCTGCCTAAGCAAAGCAGGTGTACTTTTCCACATCCACCAGTGAGGGAGTGCGAGAGATAGTCAGAGACAAAGTAAGACAAGGAGGGTATGGCAGAGTAAAACCTAAGCATGTTTGTGTCACACACTTACCAGTACAGGGTTTCAAACACCTGCCTATGTATTGCTATTACATGTCTATGCAGTTCTTGCATGTGCCACAGAGCATACATGTTGGGGAGTTATCAAAAGGTATATTTGACGGTGAGTGACATCAGCAACAATGATAAAGGAGGGATAAGGTAGGTGTAGTACAAGTGCTTGTCCACAAGAACAGATGTCAAGGTCAACACAGCCACACTCTCTCAGGGACTCAGACACATTATCACAGTTGCCAGAGACAGGATTAGACTTCCTAAGTATCTAGTTTACCACAATACAGTAATACGCAGGTATCACATGCACCACAGGGGTTATCAGGATGATATATGGGCACAGAGTATGTCAAGATGTCTGACTTCAGAAGGCATGCTTCAGTAGGGCAATGGGAGGTATAGTGAGTGTGAATGGCATCCAAATCATTATACTCCTCACACACACACACACACACACACACACACACACACACACACACACACACACACACACACACACACACACACACACACACACGCACACGCACACACACAGGTTTTCCAGTACTGACATGCAAGGGTGCATTGCTTCACAGGTGTGTAGTGGATGACTGTGCCAAAAGGCTGTACAAGGCTAGGTAAAGGTTATACTTTGGCATCAGCCCACATGACAATGGTCTACAGTGTGGTTCAGGGGTGTAGTGTCTGGAATGGCCCACACAGATGGGTATTGCATTCACCATCCAGTCATCTGGGTTACTACTGTGGGTGGCCAGTGCTGAGCAATGCTGGCCTTGTATGTGTTCTATATTCCATAACATAGACAGTGTCTGGGATGTGCACATGTCCCAATGCATGTTCTGTGAAATGTGAAAGTGTACCTGGGGTGTCTGGGGCATGTTGTGTAGACAGACTGTTGTCAGCAGGTGTGCCATTCCTGACCTCATGTGGTGAGAACTGGCAATGGACACCAGGTAGACCCTGCACCAACATTGACAGCATGATACAGGTATTCACTGGTGTCAGTGGCATCTGTCCATACAGGGCATGTGTATAAGGCATGGTATGTCCTTTGTGGGTTACATTTGCTGGCTCTATAGTTGTTGCAGGTGTCCAGTGGGGAACATAGTGAAGGAGCACTGTATACAATGATGTGCTTATTGTAGGGATGGGACAGGGTGCCATGCCCTCTGTAGTCCACTGCAATCACACCATGTTTACTATCTGTGGGCAACATGCAGGGAACTACCGACATAGTGGTTGTTGCCTAGTCAAGTGTGTTTGTTTATGAGACACGGGTGGAGAGTGTTGTCCGGGTAATACAAGGGTTTCCTATATTGTTACCCAAGCCATGATGTCACATGTAGGGTTATGGATTGTCTACCCCAGCCTCTCTTCTGTTTGACATCTGTTATCCTCATGAGGTGGACATTGTGACATATAATAGGCCCACCATAAATGAAATCTGCAAAACCTGCTCCACAATGAGTCTTGTTATTACCCACTCACAGCCACCACAACACAGGATACATATCACACACACACACACACACACACACACACACACACACACACACACACACACACACTCACACAGACACACACACAAGTCTCATAGTTGCCACGTCTGAGATTAGGAGTCCTACCTAACTAGTACATCACACTGCAGTATTACACAGGTATAGCATGCACCACAGAGATTACTGGACTACTTTTCCCAAAAGGTGTATTTCAAAGTGGTTGACATCAGCAGGATTGCCAAAGTAGGGCAATGGAAGTTGTAGTGACTGTGAATGGCCTCAAAGCATTGATCCCTACACAAACACACACACAAAGTTTTACAGTTGCCATGCCTGGGATTAGAACTCCTACCTAACTAATGCATCACACTACAACATTATGTAGTTATAGCCAACACCACATAGATCACTCGGCAACGCTTCCCCCAAAGGTGTATTTCAAAGTGAATGGCATCAGCAGGCTTGCCAAAGTAGGCAAAGGAAGTTGTAGTGACTGTGAATGGCATGAAAAGCACTGATCCCTACACAGACAAACAAACACACACACAAAAACTTTTACAGTTGCCATGTCTGGGATTAGAACTCCTACCTAAGTACTCCATCACACTACAGCATTTTGCAGTTATAGCATACACCACGGAGCTTACTTGGGTACTTTTATTCCAAAGGTGTATATCAAAGTGAATGACATTAGTAGGCTTGCCAAAGTAGGGCAATGGAAGTTGTAGCGACTGTGAATGGCCTCAAAAGCATTGATCCTTACACAGCCAAACACACACAGATTTACAGTTGCAACATTTGGAATTAGATCTCCTACCTAACAACTACATTACACTACAGTATTATGCAGTGATAGCACGTGCCATGGAGCTTACTGGGTTATTCCTTCCCCAAAGGTGTGTATCAAAGTGAATGACATCAGCAGGCTTGCCAAAGTATGGCAATGGAAGATGTAGTGACTGTGAATGGCCTCAAAAGCATTGATCCCCACACAGACAAACACACACCCAAGATTTTACAGTTGTCATTTCTGGGATTAGAACTCCTACCTCACTAGTGCATCACACTACAGCATTACACAGTTATAGCATGTGCCACATAGATCAGTGGGCTATTCCTTCCCTAAAAGTGTATTTCAAAGAGAATGACATCAGCAGGTTGGGCAATGGAAAGTGTAGGTCATAGATTTGTAGGTCCATAGGTTGGTACTAGGCTATTGGCCCTAGGGACTATACATGCCTAACCATGACAATTCCCTGGCTATGTCTTCCCACAATATTTACTTCCCTGGACCACTCTCTAGCAGGGCAACTGACATGATCCCCAGGGTGAATTTCCTATCTCCCATCCATTTGTCCAAGTTCCTATTGCAGAGGGACAAAGAGGCACTCAGCTTGACATGTATGGGCAGTCTATTCCAGAGTCTGGGGAGTCTCTGGGTCAGGAACACATCCGTCCAGCATGTATTGTTCATTGTGATGACAAGGTTTGGATCCCTGGAGCATGTGGCTGTGTGGGTTTGGGTGTCTTTAAGTGTAGCATGTCCAACAGCTCTGGGTTTGACATGGCATTGTATGTTAAGCAGAGATGGCCTCTGAGTACATGATATGTGACAGAGTAGAGCTGGATTATTTTCAGACAATCAGAATAGGGTATCTGGTTTAGGCCGGTGATACTTTTAGTGAGGTATATCTGAAGCCTTTCTAGTTGTTGCAGATGTCTTGTGAGGTACATACCTAATAGGCAGTTGTAGTCTGTACTGGGTCTACTGAGAGATGACTACAGTGGGGCAATGGCCTCCTTTTTCCTGGATGTAAAGTCCTTAGTGATGAAGTGTGCCACATAGGTGGATTTCCTGACTATTGTGGCAATGTGTTTATCAAAGGTGAGACCACTGTCTGCCTGTGTCCCTATGTCTCTTATCACACTTTAGGTGTTTAGTGTACTGCCACCTATGTGGTACATCACAGGTACATGTCCATTCCCAAAGGGGATAACTATACATTTCTTGGCATTGATCTTGAGGCCATGGCTCAGGCACCAAGCATCTCTTTCTGTAAGGCCCATCTGTACAATATCCACATCATGTGGGGATTCAATATTGGCTCCCAGTGTGCAGTCATCTGCATCCTTTATTTCCCAGAGTTCCTTAGTGTTGGCCTGTACTTCAGAGCAGTAAATGCCAAACAAGGGTGGTCCCAGGACTGAACCCTGAGAGACTCCAACTCTCACTTGCCTGGAGCTGGAGTTGGTGTCACCTACATTTACAGTGTGGGTCCTGTCAGTACAGCAGTTGGCAGCCCATCGAGTGACATAGGGATTAATGGCCAGCTTGGTACATTTATCTGACTGGGTAATGGTGTTGAAGGCCTTGGTGAGGTCCAGATAGGCTGTGTGAACTACCTTGACCTTGTCCACAGCTCTGGAGACTGATTCTAAGTTGCCAATCAGGTTCAGATGACATGATTGGCACTTCACAAACCCAACCTAGTTGGGGTCCAGTGTTTTCAGGTTGCCAATGTCTTTGTTTTAATTTCCATGCTAATACATTCCATGGCCTTGCAGATCAGGCACATCATACTGCTGGGGCTGCAGTTCCCAGGATCCAAGGTGAATCCCCCCTTGTGGACCGGGATAACTGTAGCTGTGTGCCACACAGTGGGAGCAAAGCCTGAGGTGTGGCTATGATTAGACATGGCACGTAGGTGAGGTGCCAGTTCATTTTGTAGTTCATGTTATACACAGCCTGGGATGTTGACTGGTGCCATGGATGCTGTTGTCTTGGCTCTGGTCAGTGTGGTTTTTGCCTGTGTGTCTGTTATTATCGGAATCTGGCAATCTTTCACTGTTGAGATGGGCCCGTTTGGGGGTCGGAGGGGGGTGCAGTTGGCACTGAATTTATCTGCCAGGATATTGGCAATATCCTTGGGATCCGTATATTTAATACCATGCTGTTGTAGCTCAGAGCAGGTCTGTACAGTGCCATTTAGATTTCTGACATAGCTATGTCTTGCAGTTGTCTTTGGTATCATTGGCTATATTTAGTTCATAACTAGCTTTAGTGAATGTTATCAGGTATCTCAACTTCTTACTGTGGCTGGTAAGAGAGTATTTTGCATCCTGGAAATTCCCTCGTTTCTGCAACAGTTTCTACTTTTGTTGTACAGTATGTTTATGGCAGGGGACCACCACATTGGCTTCTTTTTCTTGGTGGGGAGCACCTTGGTTCTATTTTGGATGGCACGATTCATGCAGGAGTGGATGTGCTCATACAGTGCCTTCATGTAGGATTCAGCAGTCATCCTTTCATTTCCTGTCTGCATGGGTGTCAAGACGTTAGTCACTTCTGACATGTGTAGCATGAAGTTGGCCTTGGAGATGTATGTTACAGAGGTTTCCTTACTGGGGTGTGGAGGAGGGATGTGGATGTTAAGGGTGATTAGCTTATGGGCAGATCTGACCACTGATGGGGTGACCATAGGGGTGGAGCATTGATTTCCCATGTTGGTAATGACCAGCTCTAGGATATTTGAGCCCCTGGTGGGACTATGGGTTACTTGATCTAGGGCATTTGGAATTATGACTTCCAAGAACTGCTGGCCACACGTGTTGATACACAAGTAGTTTTCCCAGTTAATGGCAGTGTAATGTAAGTCACCCAGTATTAGGGTGGTTGGTTGTATCACAATATTTTCCAGTTTGTTTCGAAAGGTGTAATGGGAATCCTGGGGCATGGTGGGGAATCTGTAGCATGCTATACAATTTGGATTGCAGTCTTACCTAGTGTTAGTTGCAGCGGGGGTATTTCAGAAGCATTCTGTTGGGCAAGTAGCCTGGTAGTGTGAATATCCTTGGTGAAGATGGACACTCCTCCACCTTTAGTATTTTGGTCCTGGTTTGGTGGCTGACAGGTGTGGTGAGAGCTGTACCAGGTATTTTAGGGGTGCTCTCTGGAGAATTGGATCAGGTCTCTGTTACTGCACAGATATCAATGTTCTCCATTTTTAGGAGTGCCTACTGATTGTGAATGGCCACAAAAACATTGATCCTTACATACACACAACCAAACGCACAGAATTTCACAGTTGTCATGTCTGGGATGAGAACTCCTTCCTAACTAGTACATCACACTACAGCATTACGCAGTTACAGCACACACCATGGAGCTCACTGGGATACATCTTCCCCAAAGGTGTATTCCAAAGTGAATGACAGCAGCCCTGCCAAAGTAGGGCATTTGAAATTGTAGTGGGTGTGGATGGCCTCAATAGCATTGATACTTACACAGACAAATGTACACAAAGTTCTATTGTTGCCATGTCTGGGAATAGAACTCCTACCTAACTTGTACATCACACTACATCATCACACAATTATTGGACACACTACAGAGCTTACTGGGCTAGTTTTTCACCAAAGATGTATTTCAAAGTGAATGACATCAGCAGCCCTGCCAAAGTAGGGCATTTGAAATTGTAGTGAGTGTGAATGGCCTCAAAATCATTTATCCCTACCCAGACAACCACACAAACACAAAGTTTCCATCTCTGGGATTAGAACGCCTACCTATGTAGTATATCACAGAGTTATAGCACATGCCACGACACTTATAGGGCTACTCATTCCCCAAAGGTGTATTTCAAGGTGAAGACATCAGCAGGCTTACCATAGTAGGGCATTTGAAATTGTGGTGGGTGTAAATGGCCTCAATAGCATTGATACTTACACAGACAAACACACACAAAGTTCTATAGTTGCCATGTCTGGGAACAGAACTCCTACCTAACTTGTACATCACAATACAGCATTACGCAGTTATAGGATGCTCCACAGAGTTTAGTGGGCTACTTTTTCCCCAAAGGTGTATTTCAAAGTGAATGACATCAGCAGCCCTGCCAAAGTAAGGCATTTGAAATTGTAATGAGTGTGAATGGCCTCGAAAGCATTGCGCCCTACCTAGACAACACACACACACACACACACACACACACACACACACACACACACACACACACACACACACACACACACACACACACACACAAAGTTTCCATGTCTGGGATTAGAACTCCTACCTATCTAGTACATCACAGAGTTATAGCACATGCCACAAAGCCTATAGGGCTACTCATTCCCAAAAGGTGTATTTCAAGGTGAAGACATCAGCAGGCTTGCCATGGTACGGCAATGGGGAGTGCAGTGTGTGTGCATGGGTCATAATCCATTCATCTGGAAGCAGACACACAACACTCAGACACACACAGGTTTATATTTCACAGGTACGTGTATACAACTGCTAGATGACTACTGACTTCTACAGTCATGTTATACAGTTATCACAAGCACCACAGACACTATAGTGCTGAGGGATACCAGAGGCAAATGTCTACAGTGATTGACATTTGCACATCATGTGGTTTTAGCCAATTGGATGTGTGCTGGGTGGGACAGGCCTCATGTTGGGAGGCTCTTTGTCACTGTCAGTCACTCTCTTCCACACATCTATGTATGTGTAATTGTGGCCTATTACAGTGTGTTGTTCTTAGATATATGTATGTATTCCTATCCAATGTGTGTGCAAACCATGACTGGTGTGTATTGAAGAGTGTGTGCACAAACATCTGTGACTGTCAGATATGTATAGTCCACTGTTGTTGCCAGACATGGGCTTCATTTCTATAAGTGTGGGAACATGTCCAGTATAACCTTCTGTACTGAATGTGTGAATCCATTCTAGGTAGGTTGTACTCCAGTGCAGGCTTTTGTGCTCTACAACTACAGCTAGCAACCTGTTTCTGTGGGATATCTGTAGATCAGTTGACAATATGGGTTCAAAATGAGCAAAGGATAGTGGGTTACTGTAGGTAATTGTATCTGTACTGCTTCTGCTACATGGTCTTGGTGTTAGCAGAGATATTCAGACATATGTAGTGTTTTACACTGTGATGGTTTATGTCATCAAGTACTGTCAGGCATACGTATTTGCTTGCAGTAATGTCATGGGGAACACAGGATGAATGCAGCTGTGTCCAGTATTGTGGTCTGCAGACTACATATTCTTGTACAATCATGCCATTCTGGAGGGGAAGCTGTAGACACTTGCTGATGGGTCTGTGTAAATGGTTCAGCATCTTGGTACAGTGGTGGCTGAGGATCCCATGCTTGTACATCCATTGACGTGACAGTATGGCCATATCCTCCTGTGGTGATACCTCACAGCTGTACAGATTCACACAGGTTACTAAGAGGCAGGGGTCATAATTCTGGACATTACTCCTTCACATTGTGGTTTACAAGCAGGTTTGTAGCCACCCATTCCTGTGTTTGCAGGCAGGGATAGTATGTGCACATGGCTGAGTTTCAGACTTCACACACTCCATGCCGTCCATGCTCCTACCCACCCCTCTATTATTCTATCCTATTCCAAACATTTTGCAAACATTATCTTATACGTTCCCTATAATTATCACCTCATCTCAGCAGTAATTTAGTGTTGGTGCACAGTTCATGCAGTAGGACATGGTGGACATGTTACTGGGATTTGTCCACATGCCCTTGCATTTTGGTTCTGTGGACTGTGTTATGTTGTTATTTGGGACTCCATGAGATAAAATACATTGGCAGTATGGGTGAAACACAGGCCTTTGACAGAAGACTAAGGGGCATTTGGTAGTGATGCAGGCCAGCTGTAGCAGGCCATTGCATTGTGTCAGTCCTACAGTCACAGACTGCAAGACACTATAATCCCTTGGGTGACAGGATAGGTGTGCAATGTGTTAATGCCAATACTTTCTGTCATTATTGATCCAATGATGTGGATGCTGGCAGGGTTCTGCTTACAGCTAGGGACACACCTGCATGGGACACCTCTTCTGCATTCTTTGGCTATTGCCATACAGAGGTGGGGGTCATATTGTACTCATTCCCAACAGCAGGGATAAAACATATGTGGTACCTGTGGGTGATGGTGGGGTGAGCTGGGTGCATGTGTGCTGTGGACACTACTTGCATCTGACTCACAGATATGCATGGGGCATTCCACTTATAATGGCTTGTGCAGGGACATCAGTTATTTCTCAATACTTCATACCTGTGACCTTTGTGGTTTGCCAGTGTTTGGCCAGATGACATTGGTATTTCATTCTACAAACCCAACTAATGTGCTGCTAACCTGTATGTACAATTCCAAAAGTGTGTCCATTTGACAGCAACATATTATACACTGTCTGTCTGGGGAACTTCCACCTGTGTACTGTTTTTATGTCTGGGTCCACATTCATGCTACATCTATCTTTCAGATGGTGACAGATATTACATCCAAATATTTACTATGGCTTACTGCTGGAATGTGTTTTGCTGGGATGCACTGTGTTTGGCATTGCAGTTGTGAGAACTTGGCCCAGTCATCGACAGTACGGACCAATGGCCACCAGGACAAACCTCACCATGCCTACATACTGGCAACTCTCACACAATATACAACACACACCAACCTAACACACACAGCCCTGCATATTGTACACATGCCACAATCTGTCATGCTACTTTGGCCAGCTCAGGTAATCTGTGCTCCACTGTTATTATACCTACACATACATGTTACTACATTTCTACAGAGGATTGTGGGGGGAGGCACAACTGACACTTGTAGACATTTGCTATTACTGTACTGGTATTTCAGGTATTCCATTTCATTCTGTATTCTGACATATCATGCTGACTAGAGGCATATCAGTGTACTACAGTTCTTAGGTTTGACTAACCTACATTTCAGTTTCAGACTTCTTACCATTCAGAACTAACATCCCACTGCCTGACCTGTTGTAGTCTGTCTGTGTAGGTCTGAAGGGGGGAATGTTCTCCATAGCCATCAATTAGAGGCCTTAGCAGAGCCTTTGTTTGTGTTTGTCTATGCCTGTCCTGCTGGCTGAGACTGTTGTTGGGTATATGAGCCCCCCTGACTGGCATGTGTGTGTCCTATGCACACACATTTGGCCCACCACATTTCCTGCTGTGAGTTTTGTCACCTTGTCTAGTACTGGCTTCTATGGTGACACCAGTATTTGTTGCAGATTTCATGCTGCCACTATAGGTGTATACTATCTGCTGGCATCCCATTCAGCTACCCAATTCCCTGCCATGCTCACATCCATACCATAGATACAAGTAACAAAACATACTACTCCATTCGACAACTGATAGGGAGAGTGACTTACCTCACGGCTGTGCCAATATTGAGGATGGTGCTGGAGGGCTGACTATGTTGGATGCACATAGTACACTCCTTATACATGATTAAGCCAGGTACTGCCACGTTTGGCATCCCTTTTACTGTATGTGCGAGTCAGAGAGAGGTGTCATTCCCTGGGTTCCTACCATGTCAGTGTATATGCTGTGTTGCCTCTTTGCCATGGCCTGGGCATGCTAGGCACTCCTCCTTCTGCCTACTGGGGCAGGCTCAGGTTGTTCCTCCTCTGAGCCACTTTGTACCTGTGCAGGCCTTGGTAATGGTGGGGGGCTGTGTGGCCATGCCCCGTGCTGTTCCTGCAGCAGCTGTTTCCACAGGATCATATTGTGTAGCATGGCACATATGATGACAATGTGAGTACATGTACCTTGTGAGTACTGCAAGGCTCCACCAGATGTGTTCAGGCACCGGAACCATGGCTTGAGCATCCCGAACACATGCTCCATTATGATTCTGGTCTGTGCGTGTGCCTCCTTATGGAGTTCTTATTTGGGTGTGTGTGCATTTCTGATGGGTGTCATCAGCCATGACTCCAGTGCATAACCAGCATCCCTCACTAGGTGGCCGTAAGGGATGTTCCCAATGGCAAATCTCTGGTACAGCTGCATCACATGCCATATGTGAGATTTGTGATAGCTTCCACAGCAGCCAGCAGACACATTCATTATAATACCCTGGGCATCACACATGACCTGGCAGTAGATGGAGGTGAAGCCCTTGCTGTTGATGTAGACTTTACCCCACTGACCAGGTGGTGCTTTGGTGCATATGTGCATGCAGTCTATAGCACCCACTGCCTCAGTGTATTCTGCTATTTGGTGGAAGAGATACATATTGCTGGTCAGCGCATCGCGGCTGTTGTGGAAATATATGTGCTCACCGGCATGTGCTGACATGGCATCCTGGAACTGGTGGAGTACCCTGGATGCTGATGCCTGTGAGATCCCCAAGATATCCCCAGTTGGCCTTTGAAAGGTACCTGTGGTGAGTAATCTTAGGCCTACACATACCTTGGTATCCTCTGGGATGGGTTCCCCTCTGTTGTTTCTGTGTGTGAGGCGTGGCCAGCACAGCTGAACAATTTGCTGTAGGAGGTCTCTGTCCACCCTATACCACTTCACTATCACCAGCTCATGTAGCCCCTGGTAGGTTACCCTGGGTCTGTACACTCTTCCATCTCCTTACTGTGGGATGGTCGACAGCATTCACATCCTCACCACCCTCAACCTCTTCCACATGTTGATTTATGATAGTTGCCGCAACCCCTATCATTTTGTTGCTTTTGTTTGATTAAATGTCCCCACTTGTGTAGACTGGTGGTCTAGAGTTTGTGGGAAAAACCAGAAGGAAAGGTGTTTGCATAGTTTATTGCAGTGTGCTGGGCTGGGCTGCTGCCTGTGTAATTGGCTGGTTTTGATACATTTCATCTGCCAGCTATGCTAGTTCTCCTTGATTACCTTCTCACTGCTGTTTCCCTTCCCATTGCCTTTCTGTTTAAACCCCGGGGTGCACAATGCAAACACAGTGCTCAGATGTGCACAGAGCTGCTATTTCCTGGTTTAGTCTTTTGTCCCCTTTAAAACAAGGTGTGCAGTGTGCACACCCACTTAGGCAATGTAAAGGGTGCTTGGCAGCTTCAGACACACCCCCTTGCTTAGTTCTGCTAAGCTAAGGGCAAACCCAAGCCACAGGGCTCCAAGAAGCTTACACTATCCCAGACACACCCCTCTATGATGCCAGCTAGCTCTTCGGCTTGCACCATGGTCTTCCTGGACCTACACGGTTGGGTGCAGGCTAGCCATAAGGGGGAATCTGGGATTCAGTATAATTCCCCTCATTTGCATAGGATTGCCTGCTAACGCCTAATTACAAGTCTGACACTGAGCCTTCTCCCTTAGCAACCACTATTCACCAGTAATGTTGTTTTCTGCCTGCCATTGAGTATAATGGCAAAAATGTAATTTTGGATAGAATGCTTTTTCAAGATTTTTTTTTTTTATTTTTGGGCCGATACCATTTTTGCGCCACTGCCCTATGCTTAAATGGCTGAAATCGGCCAAAAAAAAAAAAAGTTTTTGCAACTGTTTTCCATGCCAGTTTTATTTGGAGCTGTCATGGCTCCGTTTTGTAGTTTGCAGAAATGTACTTGGCTACTAACCAAGTGCATTTCTGCAGATTACACTAGTCCTGCACGGCCAGCTGCCAGCTTCCTGGATTGCAAATTCACCTCATTTGCATGGTTTTCAACTGCAAATGGGGTAATTTGCATACAGGAGCTGTGTTCGTGCAGGAATAGTGCAGGAGCACTCATGCACGTCCCGTGAGATTGTTCCTGGATCATTTGGCGGCCACATTGCCTCCAGCAGCTCCTGCATTATTCCTGCACGCCATGCAGCGTTTGCTGAATCCTGGGGATGGCCTTTTAATTTCTGCTCGCTCAGTCTTTCCTATATAGTAGCCCGAACATTCTTGGCATAAAGCAGTATAAACAACTCTCTGTGTCTGACAGTTTAGCATACAATGAATATGAAATACATAATCTTTTATTTTAAGATGGTTACATTCTAGTATGTATTTGCAAGAAGAGCAACTTCCACATTTATTCATTCTGTTGGACCTGTTACTATTCTGTCTAATACCAAAGGTTTCAACAATATTCTTTAAATTGTAACCCTTTTTACATACTATGTGTGGTCTGGGTCTAATTTTTTACAAGGAGTTCACTGTTCTCTCCCAGAATCTGCCAATCATTTTCAATGATGTTTTTAATAATGTAACTGTCAGTACTGAAAATTGTTAAAGTTTGGCCCACAAAATTGTTCAAAGCTGGAATATCACAATAATATGTAGCAGCTGTTATGTTTTGTTTATTTCAACTTTTATCTACCTATATTACTTTCCCCCAATATCCAATAATGGGACATAGAATTTATTTTCTCTCTTGTTGATAATGTCATACATTAAATGGTCAATAAACCCATTGCGGTATTCCCTGGCCAAAAAAATATTTTTAATCGTTATGCATTCATCCAAAAATTCATCAAATGAGGATATCATGCAGGCAGCCCTCATCAGCTGCCCCTTTACAACTGGCTGTTTCTGTGTATGAGGATGTGAACTGCTGTAATGCAAATATGCATTAGAATGTGTGGGTTTAGGGGCATGGCCAAGATGCCAGTCTGCTTAGATTTTAATATCCTGACAGGAAATATACTTTAATTTTTAGAAAAATCTAATTAAAAGTATACTAAAAGATAGATTAACATAGACTCTTTATTGTTTTCTAAAAATTAATACATAGGCAAGAAATTTTAATTATTCCTGTCAAGGAGTTTTCTACTGGAGATCTCAACATGAGCAACTCAAAGAACCCACACCAGGAGAGTGCAGTGAAGAAAGAACTACATCTTATAATAACAAACATCCAAGAACTGTCACTAAAAACATGAGCAACGTGAAGAACCCACACCAGGAGAGTGCAGTGAAGAAAGAACTACATCTTATAATAACAAACATCCAAGAACTGTCACTAAAGCATGAGCAACGTGAAGAACCCACACCAGGAGAGTGCAGTGAAGAAAGAACTACATCTTATAATAACAAACATCCCAAGACTGTCACTAAAAATGAGCAGCGGAAGAACCACACCCCAGACCAGAGTGCAGTGAAGAAAGAACTACATCTTATAATAACAAACATCCAAGAACTGTCACTAAAACATGAGCAACGTGAAGAACCCACACCAGGAGAGTGCAGTCAAGAAAGAACTACATCTTATAATAACAAACATCCAAGAACTGTCACTAAAAACATGAGCAACGTGAAGAACCCACACCAGGAGAGTGCAGTGAAGAAAGAACTACATCTTATAATAACAAACATCCAAGAACTGTCACTAAAAACATGAGCAACGTGAAGAACCCACACCAGGAGAGTGCAGTGAAGAAAGAACTACATCTTATAATAACAAACATCCAAGAACTGTCACTAAAAACATGAGCAAGAACTGTCACTAAAAACATGAGCAACGTGAAGAACCCACACCAGGAGAGTGCAGTGAAGAAAGAACTACATCTTATAGTAACAAACATCCAAGAACTGTCACTAAAAAAGGACAAATTTGAAACCAAAATGGATATTATCAAACAAGAATGCAGTTAACAACTGGAACTTCTAATGGAACAGTAAAAAAACAATCTGAACAGATTCTTGCCTTAGAGGAAACAGTAACTGACCTGGATACTAGAGTGACAGGAAATGAATATCACAATGAATTTCTTCTGAAGCAAAACACCAGGCTGGTTGAGAAATGGAAGACCTTGAAAGTAGATTAAGGAGGAATAACATAAGAATATATGGAATTCCTGAGAAAGAAGAGGGTGCTAACATGATTCAATTCCTCAATAAGTGGTTTTCATCAGCACTAAACATGCCTAAATCCCACCCTTTTTGAATTGAGAGGGCTCATCGGTCCCTGGCAAATTCAGCTTCATCTCTGAGTTCATCTAACTCCAGGTCTATAACAGTTAAATTTCTTTCCTCACAAGACAAGGACTTAGTGCTGAAATCAGCTTGGACTAATTCCTCTATCAAGATGGGTGAAAAAGTTATTAATTTTGACAATTACTACATCTCTAGTCATATCCAGAAGAAAGGAGTGTGTTCCACTAATTAACTCCTTGAAAAAAGCCAATATTAAAGCACAAATTCTTTTTCCTGCAAGAATAAAAACCACCGTGCCAGAAGGAGTGGAGATCTTGGATTTCCTACAAGAAGCAGTAGAATTTATCCAAAAGAAGAAACTACTGTTGGACAGAGTTTGAAGAGACAGGCAACAACAAATGGATGGTCTGTGAAGGAAGGAGCAAATAAAACTAAGAAACTGAAAGACAAATTAATAAATTCTTTCAAATTTTAAATGCTTTGTTTTATGAATCGTAATATATTTGATTTTGGAAAATCTCTGTACTGTAAGGTAATGTGAATCATCTTTATTAACTTTCTCTTTTCCTTTCAATATCTACTTCTTCCAATTCCATATATTACTAAGTATTTAGATAACATTCTCTGTCTCTCTCTTCTTTCTTCCTATTCATTTTTGTTACTAATGTTCCTTGTTTCTCTTTTCTCCACTATAAGTACTTTACATGCTTTTCCCTTTTAAATAACTAAAATGATATATGTCTTCTAATTCTTCTGTAATAGTATAATCTGAATTAATACCAAAGTGCATTTTTTCTAGTGAGTCAGTGGTGGGGTAACAATCCCACAGATTCAGAAAGCCCTGCACGGTGTGGAGGACTAGAGCAGTAGCTCCTGCAGGCAATATGATTGCCATGCATCCAGGAATAAGCTGTAGGGACATGCATGATCGCTCCTGCACTAGTCCTGCACGGACTCAGCCCCTATATGCAAATTACCCCAATTGCAGGTGAAATCCATGCAAATGAGGTGAATTTGTGATCCAGGAAGTTGGAAGCCCACCATGCAGGACTAGTGTAATCTGTTAGAAAAGTACAAGGCCAGTAACTGAGTACATTTCTGCAAACTACAAAACTTAGCCATGACAGCTCCAAATAAAGAATGGGTATTAAGTAGAAAGCATGCCAATGGCCAAATATATGTCCATTGGCATGGAAAACAGTTGCAAAAATAAAAAAAATCAACTTTTATTTTTTTTAACCGATCTCGGTTGTTTAAGCGTAGGGCAGCGGCTCGCAAACGGGATCGAGCAAAAAATTTTAAAAAAGCCTATAATAATCATTCCAACCAAAATCACTATTTTGCCATTAGACTCAATGGTAGGCAGAAGACAACATGGCCAGTGAATAGTTGTTACTAAGGGGGGAGGCTCAATGTGTGGGACCTGTGACTATGCATCAGCAGGCAATCCTATGCAAATGAGGGGAATGATACTGAATCCCAAATTTCCCCTGCATGCTAGTCAGCACCCAACAGTGTAAGAGCAGGAATAGCTTGGTGGAAGCCTAGGAGTTAGCTGACATCATAGGGGGGTGTTTGTTAGGCAATACTGTAAGTGGATTGGAGCCCTATGGCTCGGGTTTGCCCTTAGCTTAGCAGAACTAAGCAAGGGTGTGTGTCTGAGGCTGCCTAGCACTCTTTACATTGCCTATACGGGTGTGCGTGCTGCACACTGGGTTTTAAAGGGGAAAAAAAGTAAACCAGGAAATAGCAGCTCTGTGCACATTTGAGCATTGTGTTTGTGTGGCACGCCCCCAGACTTAAACAGGAAGGCAATGGGAAGGGAAAACAGCAGTAGGAAGGTAATCAAGGAGAACTAGCATAGCTGACAGATGAAATGTATCAGAATCAGCCAAATACACAGGCAGCAGCCCAGCTCAACCCAGCCCAGAACACTACTATAAACTATGAAAACACCTTTGCCTCTGTTTTTTCTCACATACTCTACACCATCAGTGTAGACAAATGGGGAATTTTTAACAAACAAAAGCAACAAAATGATAGGTGATGCAATAGCTATCATACAACAACATGTGGAAGAAGGCTGAGGGTGGTGAGGATAAGAATGCTGTCGACCAACCCACAGTGAGGAGACAGAGAAGAGTGTACAGACCCAGGGTAACCTACCAGGGGCTACATGAGCTGGAGATAGTGGAGCGCTATAGGGTGGACAGGGTCCTTCTACAGCAAACTGCTGAGCTGCGCTGGCCACGCCTCATACACAGAACTAACAGAGGGGAACCCATCCCAGTGGATACCAAGGTATGAGTAGGCCTAAGAATACTAGCTACAGGTACCTTCCAAAGGCCAGCTGGAGATATCATGGGGATCTCACAGACATCAGCATCCAGAGTAATCCACCAGTTCCTGGATGCCATGTCAGCACATGCCGGTGAGCACATATATTTCCCCAAGATCTGTGAGGCGTTAGCCAGCAATATGCATCTCCCATCAAATAGCAGAATGCCCTGAGGTAGTGTGTGCTATAGACTGCACGCACATATGCATCAAACCACCACCCGGTGAGCGGGGTAGGGTCTACATCAACTGCAAGGGCTTCCACTCCATCAACAACCAGGTTGTGTGCCATCCCCAGGGTATTATAATGAATGTGCGTGCTGGCTGCCCTGGAAGCTATCACGATTCCCACATCTGGCATTTGAAGCAGCTGGACCAGATATTTGCTAGTGGGGAAATCCCTTATGGTCACCTAGTGGGGGATGCTGGTTACACACTGGAGCCATGGTGGATGACACCCATCAGAAATGCACACACATCCGAACAAGAACTCCATAATAAGCACACACACAGACCAGAGTTGTAATAGAGCATGTGTTAGGGATGCTCAAGTCACGGTACCAGTGCCTGGACACATCCAGTGGAGCCTTGCAGTACTCCCCAACTACATGTACTCAAATTGTCACCGTATGTGCTATGCTACACAATATGATCCTGCAGAAACAGCTGCAGCAGGAACAGCACGGGGCAGGGCCACACAGCCCCCCACCACTGCCAAGTCCTGAACAGGGACAGAGTGACTTGGAGGAGGTACAACCTGAGCCTGCCCCAGTAGGCAGAAGGAGGCATGCCCAGTATGGCCTGGCCTTGACAAAGAGGCAACACATAGCACATACACGGATGCAGGAGGGACCCAGGGAATGTCATCTGTCTCTCTGACTCAAACATACAGTAAAAGGGATGACAAACATGACACTACCTGTGCTCAACCATGTATAGGGAGTGTACTATGTGCATCGAACATAGGCAGCCCTCTAGCAGCATCCACAATACTGGCACACCCACAAGGTAAGTCATTCTCCTCACCAATTGCTGAATGGAGTAGTATATGTTGTTACCTGTATCTATGGTATGGATGTGAGCATGCAAGGGAATCGGGTGGCTGAATGGGATGCCAGCAGATAGTAGACACCTATAGTGGCAGCATGAGATCTGTAACAAATATTGGTGTCACCACAGTAGCCAGTGCTACACATGGTGACAAAACCCACTACAGGAAATGTGCTGGGCCACATGTGTGTCCATATGACACATACATGCCAGTCAGGGAGGTTCACACACCCAACAACAGTCTCAGCCTGCAAGACAGGTGTAGAAAAACACAAACAAAGGCTGTGCTAAGGCCTCTGAATGATGCCTATGGGTAACCTCCCTCCCAGGCCTACACAGACAGACTACATCAGGTCAGGCAGTGGAATGTTAGTTGTGAATGGTAGGAAGTCAGAAACTAATATGTAGGTCAATCAAGCCTAAGACCTGTAGTACACTGATATGGCTCTAGTCAGCATGATAGGTTAGAAAGCAGAATGAAATGGTGTACCTGACATACCATTACAGTCATAGCAAATGTGTATAAGTGCAGGTGTGCCCCACCAATCCTATGTAGAAATGTAGAAACAGTCAGGTGTGCCCCCTCCAATCCTGTGTAGCAATGTAGTAACAGTCAGGTGTGCCCCCCAATCCTATGTAGAAATGTAGTAACAGTCAGGTGTGCCCCCAAATCCTATGTAGACATGCAGTAACAGTCAGGTGTGCCCTGCAATCCTATGTAGAAATGTAGTAATGGTCTGGTGTGCCCGCTCCTAATCCGATGTACACACGTTACATTTAGGTGTGCCCCCCCAAATCCTATGTAGAAATATAGTAACAGTCACACAGTTCTTGGACAGATGACCCCCTGGGACATGTATATTGTGCAACCTGAAGTAGATCCCTCCACATACACTCACACTCTTACTAGACAACACTGGGACTAGACTCCTACCTAGGTATGTAGTACTAGTGATGTGTGTGGCTTAAATTGCACATACCACACAGCTTTTAGGATGAGGTGTATTCCAAGTTACATGTTACATGCAGAACATCCCCAGGCATGTACAGTATGGTAATTGGGGATATAATGGTTGTATATGGACAATATATGGTGTGACATAACGTCATATACACATTGACAAACACATAACAGCCAGACACACATCTAAGAGACCTGGGCCTATCAGTGCTAACTACCTTGTCAGTGTGTCCATTGTGTTACAGGTAGATTGCAACCAGCACATGCATAACTGGGCTGGATAGTGTTATCAGTTACCTGTATGGTTGATGGCAACAGTGGTCACCATACAGTGGTACATGGGACATGCACTGGGAGTACCATGGTGTAATGACAGTATACCCAGCACCCACACCTCACTGTGGATATTGTACGCACTGGAAACCATGATGACCTCTGACATACACACCATCACACATTGATCAGGACTGCAATAAAACCCATTGTCCATCCCAAGAGTGCTACTACAGGGATATGCATCTAATGCACATGCCACAGGCATAGTAGGGTGATGCATTGTCATGCCTCTCCTATGGGCAGCAACATCACTATCCTTAATACTGTGTAGCAATGCATATTGTAATAGGAGTATGTGGCCTTGCAATGCTGTACCCTGCATATATACACACATGCACACATACACAAACTTGCCAGAACTCAGTGAGTATCCCATGCCTATCAACCCATTTGTACAACAGTGTTGTGCTGGTATTGCAAGGCCCAGGTAGCCCCTGGGAGGAGGAGTGTAAAAAGGTACATGTAATGTCTGGTACAGCAGCAGCCACATCTAACTATGGCAATGGGTAGTGAGGTGGGTGTGAAGAGCCTCAGGATATTCCCATTGACAGGTCTACAAACACACAGACACTGATATTCTTAGTAATGCACACATACACATTTGTCAATCCTGGGGTGCATCGGTGCAGGTCTTCATAGGTGTGTACCAGGCTATTGTCCATGGAGAGATGGGAAGTGTACAGGATGTGTGTACAGGGGTATCATGATACCTGCCATGTGCCAGCAGGCCATCTATCAACAGACACCACTGTGATGACCCTCAGGGTGAGAGTGACATACATCGGCCAATAATCTTGGTGCCTCCTGCAGAGGGCCAGTGAGGTGCTCCAGTTGACATGTATGCAACATGTATTACATAACATGGTTAGTGTCTGTCTTGGAGACCTGTACCCAACCATGTTCTGTTGACTGTGGTAGTGTAGTTGAGGTATCAGTGGCATGTGGTGCATACAGGGCATTGAGTCCTATCTGTGGGATTTATAACACAACTGGGCAGACATGTCAGTGTCAGTCAAGCAAAGATTGCCTGTACATATCCAAGATGGATACCTGACATCTGCACATCTGTACAGGGACTGACAAACATCAGCTCACCAACTAGCTACGCTGTAGGATGAATGTGTTGACAGATAGAAGTCTGACACTGATAGGTATGCCATTACTACATGATGGCAGCCCTCACTGACATGTGCTATACACACAGTAGTCTACAGTTATTTTCCTCATCAGATCATTATCCAGTAAGTAATATTCAATGAGACACAGCTCACACACCTTGAACATGACAGAGAGGACTCAGAGTCCATTTTTGCATGCAGGGGTGTTTGTTTCCAGTACTACAATTAGCAATCTACTCTTACTTGGGAAAGCACTGTCAACAGTAGTGTTGTAATGATATACCAATTTTCCACCAATCTACTCTTACTTGGGAAAACACTGTCAACAGTAGTGTTGTAATGATATACCGATTTTCCACCAATAACATCTCAGACTTAATTAGCTCCACCCTATTACCTCTCTATCTCCACACCCGAATCCAGTGCTACATCAACCTATAAGATAACAAGACTAATTAGCTTTACCCTACTATTTCCCTATCCCCTGGCCATTCTATTCCTTTTTCCTTGACCACACCTTCACTTACTATGTATAACCCAAGCATTTCCAAATATAACATCCTTCTCTACTCCATCCTACTCCTAAATACTCTTCTCAT
This sequence comes from Protopterus annectens, assembly GCF_019279795.1. Classification (NCBI taxonomy): domain Eukaryota; kingdom Metazoa; phylum Chordata; order Ceratodontiformes; family Protopteridae; genus Protopterus; species Protopterus annectens. The sequence goes on from NC_056732.1 coordinate 310,504,577, forward strand.
CTCCTACTCCCTTACCTTCTATGAAAATAGAAAGCTTACTCTATCCCATCTAACAGCAAAACAAACTAACACCCATTATGAATACACCCAACAATCTCACTGCAACATTACCTCATCTTCTTCATACCTTAAACCTCAATATCACAGAGCAACACATATCAAGTTTTTTCAATTTGTGAATCATTTTCCATTACTTTCCAAACTTTGCAAACATACCTATAGTCACCAACAACTTTTATTCACTTATGGCGACATTCACCCCAATCCAGGCCCAAACACATATTACCCTACTATCTCCTCAATTAAACAGGCAACTTATTCTAGTCTTCCCTCCAGCCCCACTTCCTTTCAGATAGCCCACCTTAATATTCGTAGCCTGAATAATAAAACAACCCAACTCCATGCCCTCCTTGACATATACTCCTTTGATATCCTTTGCCTAACTGAAACCTGGCTAAAGGCAGACACCAAAGACATTGACATAATACCACCAGGATATAATATCATTAGACTTGACCGCAATATCAGAAAGGATGGAGGGGTAGCAGTACTTTACAAAACTGAACTACTGGTTACCCTACTAGATACCAAACATCCCTCACTATGCAATAGTGAAATCTTAATGACCAAATTACAATTAAATACAAATAAATCCATCTATATCATTTGCTGTTACATCCCACCAGGAAATAATATTAACACCCTTGAAAACCTTCTTAGCTGGCTCTCAACCTCCTTCCCCCAGGAAACTATACTACTAGGAGACTTTAATATTGACTGGAATTCTTGTATTTCCCAAATACCCTCTTCACATATAAATCTCTATGGCTTTCATCAACTGATTACCATCCCTACAAGAATAGACAAAACCAGCTCTAAACAGAGCATCCTGGACTGGATACTAGTTAACTGCAACCCAATGACCTATACCACAGGAACACTACCGGATAATATTAGTGACCATTTAATCACTTTCATCAACAGACTAAAGAGCCACATAACCAATAATATTCAACTCAGAACTACCAGGAACAAAACAAATTTCAAACAAGCCGACTTCCACCTAGAACTCAAAGGTTGTAATTGGTCTCCTCTCAAATATTTACCTCTTGATGAGGCTGTTTCATATTTCAACAACAAATTCCTCCAAATTTTCAACCTCCATGTCCCCAAAAGACTAATAAAAACCAAAGCTAAGACTGCTCCCTGGTTATCTAAAGAAACCAAACAAAAAATGCTACTTAGAAATAAGACTTGGAACAAATGGAGATCTACCAAAAAACCAGCTGACCACATAATCTTTAAACAACTTAGAAACGAAACAAAGAAACTAATATTCCAAGATAAAAAAAATTACTATTGGGAATTCCAACGCTCTCAACGTCAAAATCCTCAAAAATTCTGGCGGTATTAACAAACTTCTTCACCCTGGCCATTCCAAAACACCAACTCCCTCTAACCTCACTCAAACTACACCCAAACAAATTGCTGACACTTTTAACTCATTTTTCTTAGACACTGTCACTACCCTGGCATCAACTTTATCTCCAAAATCCACTCAAGTACTTCACTTCCTTAATGATAAACCCCCCTCTTTCAAATTACAACCTGTCTCGACAGACCTCATCTATACCTTACTTACCAAACTTAAACCATGCACCCCCTCAGCTGACCTCATCCCAGCTGAGTACCTAAAAATAGGAGCCAAAGCACTAGCCTTTCCTGTCTCCATTTTAATAAACCAAACTATAACTGAAGAAACTATTCCTACCCTCTGGAAGGTCTCTCACATCATTCCACTTCATAAGGGTGGTAACTCGAATGAGCTCTCTAACTTCTGTCCCATAGCTCTTCTTTCTCCACTAGCTAAAATCATGGAAAAATGTGTTCATAGGCAATTACTTGATCATCTCCTTCAAAACAATCTTCTAGCAGACTGCCAACATGGCTTTAGACCTCAACACAGTACCACCACTGCTCTATTATCATTCACTGACAATATTAATAAAAACCGGAACAACTTACTTTCCTCAGCTCTATTTTTAGACCTCTCAAAGGCCTTTGATATGGTTAACCATCCTCTCTTACTAAATATCCTGCAATCATTTAACTTAGACTTTTTGACTATCCAGTGGTTTTATTCCTACTTGAATAATAGACAACAAGCAGTACTTTGGGAAAATCACTTATCCTCTCTTCCTCCAATCAAAATAGGAGTACCACAAGGATCAATACTTGGACCTCTCCTTTTTTCCATCTTTATCAACAATCTACATCAGTCCATTCCATACTCCATCTGTATTCAATATGCCGGTGACTCTACACTGATATGTTCAGCTTCCTCCCCAGCTGAGCTTCAAGCTACTACACAAAAAGTCTTTACAGCAGCTGAAAACTGGTTTCACCAATATTGCCTCTTACTGAACCCCAAAAAGACTAAATTATTACTTTTTACACCTACACAAAAATCATCTTCTTTTACATTTAACATAACATCTAATAATGGCACTGTAATATCCCCAGATCCCACTACCAAACTCCTTGGGGTCACAATTGACCACCATCTTAACTTTGATTCCCATATTAACGTAACCATCAAGTCAGTCAATAGAAAACTTGGATCACTCTATAGGCTTAAACCCTACCTCACAATCTTAGCTAGAAGCACTATAGCACAAACACACCTACTCTCCACTCTTCTGTATGCCTCACCTATCTTTTCAAACTTATCTAAAGCTAATTACAATAAACTAGCAACGGCATACAATAATATAGCCAGATTTGCAACAGGAACCCCCTTTCGCACCCATCATTGCTCTAATCTTAAACAACTAGGCTGGCTCGAACTTCATAATCAGATCCTACTTAAGCAATTAACCATCACCCACAAAATCTTCTATCAGCCTTCAAATACTACTATACTTATCTCTTATTACACCTTATAAAACATCTCTTCCTTACGCTCTGCCACCAAGCTTCTAGCAGACTCCTTCAAATCCAACAACAAAGCTGGGAATAGTCTATTTGCCAACTGTATTGCACCTGTCTGGAACAAACTTCCTAGGGAAATTACTGCAATGACCTCATTAAATACTTTCAAGAAGCATCTTATAATCTGGCTAAATTCCCAATGGCTCTGCCCTTGTACTAACCCTGATTAAACTTTTTTTTCCTTTTCCATCTTCCACACTGTCTAATCCTAACTAACTTTTCTTTAGCGCTGTTGTTTTTCCAATTTTACTAATAATGTGAGAGAGAGAGAGAGAGAAAAATATATATATATATATATATATTTTAACATATATATTTCTTTTTTCATAACAATGTAATTACTTGTACTTTTTATTCTTTTGTATAACAAGCATAATATCTGTTGTCCTTTTGTGGAGCTTTTCTCCC
>NC_056732.1:310512975-310519773 GCF_019279795.1 Protopterus annectens
TGTGCACATGTCCCACATGCATGTTCTGTGAAATGTGAAAGTGTACCTGGGGTGTCTGGGGCATGTTGTATAGACAGATTGTTATCAGCAGATGTGCCATTCCTGACCTCATGTGGTGAGAACTGGCAATGGACACCAGGTAGACCCTGCACCAACATTGACAGCATGATACAGGTATTCACTGGTGTCAGTGGCATCTGTCCATACAGGGCATGTGTATAAGGCATGGTATGTCCTTTGTGGGTTACATTTTCTGGCTCTACAGTTGTTGCAGGTGTCCAGTGGGGAACATAGTGAAGGAGCACTGTATGCAATTATGTGCCTATTGTAGGGATGGGACAGGGTGCCATGTCCTCTGTAGTCCACTGCAATCACACCATGTTTACTATCTGTGGGCAATATGCAGGGAACTGCCAACATAGTGCTTTTTTCCTTAGCCAAGTGTGTTTGTTTATGAGACATAGGTGGAGAGTGTTGTCTAGGTAATACAAGGGTTGCCTATATTGTTACCTAAGCCATGATGTCACATGTAGGGGTATGGATTGTCTACCCCTGCCTCTCTGCTGTTTGACATCTGTTATCCTCGTGAGGTGGACATTGTGAACTATAATAGGCCCACCATAAATGAAATCTGCAAAATGTGCTCCACAATGAGTCCTGTCATTAGACACTCACAGCCACCTCCACACAGGATACATATCACACACACACACACACACACACACACACACACACACACACACACACACACACACACACACAAACAGACACACACAAGTCTCGTAGTTGCCACGTCTGAGATTAGGAGTCCTACCTAACTAGTACATCACACTGCAGTATTACACAGTTATTGCATGCACCACAGAGATTACTGGGCTAATTTTCCCCAAAGGTGTATTTCAAAGTGATTGACATCAGCAGGCTTGCCAAAGTAGGGCAATGGAAGTTGTAGTGACTGTGAATGGCCTCAAACCATTGATCTCTACACAAACACACACAAAGTTTTACAGTTGCCATGCCTGGGATTAGAACTCCTACCTAACTAATGCACCACACTCCAACATTATGTAGTTATAGCCCACACCACAGAGATCACTCTGCAATGCATCCCCCAAAGGTGTATTTCAAAGTGAATGACATCAGCAGGCTTGCCAAAGTAGGCAATGGAAGTTGTAGTGACTGTGAATGGCCTCAAAAGCATTGATCCCTACACAGACAAACACACACACAAGATTTTGCAGTTGCCATTTCTGGGATTAGAACTCCTACCTCACTAGTGCATCACACTACAGCATTACACAGTTATAACATTTGCCACAGAGATCAGTGGGCTATTCCTTCCCTAAAAGTATATTTCAAAGTGAATTACATCAGCAGGTTGGGCAATGGAAAGTGTAGGTCATAGATTCGTAGGTCCATAGGTTGGTACTAGGCTATTGGCCCTAGGGCCTGTACATGCCTAACCATGACAATTCCCTGGCTATGTCTTCCCACAATATTTACTTCCTGGACCACTGTCTAGCAGGGCAACTGACATGATCCCCGGGGTGAATTTCCTACCTCCCATCCATTTGTCCAGGTTTCTTTTGCAGAGGGCCAAAGAGGCACTCTGCTTGACATGTATGGGCAGTCTATTCCAAAGTCTGGGGAGTCTCTTGGTCAGGAACACATCCGTCCAGCATGTATTGTTCATTGTGATGACAAGATTTGGATCCCTCGAGCATGTGGCTGTGTGGGATTGGGTGCCTTTAAGTGTAGCATGTCCAACAGCTCTGGGTTTGACATGGCATTGTATGTTAAGCAGAGATGGCCTCTGAGTACATGATATGTGACAGAGTAGAGCTGGATTATTTTCAGACAATCAGAATAGGGTATCTGGTTAAGGCCTGTGATTCTTTTAGTGAGGTATGTCTGAAGCCTTTCTAGTTGTTGCAGATGTCTTTTGAGTTACATACCTAATGGGCAGTTGTAGTCTGTACTGGGTCTACTGAGAGATGACTACAGTGGGGCAATGGCCTCCTTTTTCCTGGATGTAAAGTCCTTAGCGATGAAGTGTGCCACATAGGTGGATTTCCTGACTGTTGTGGTGATGTGGTTATCAAAGGTGAGACCACTGTCCACCTGTATCCCTAGGTCTCTTATCACACTTTAGGTGTTTATTGTACTGCCACCTATGTGGTACTTCACAGGTACATGTCCCTTCCCAAAGGGAATAACTATACATTTCTTGGCATTGATCTTGAGGCCATGGCTCAGGCACCAAGCATCTCTTTCTGTATGGCCCGTCTGTACAATATCCACATCATGCGGGGATTCAATATTGGCTCCCAGTGTGCAGTCATCTGCGACCTTTATTTGCCAGAGTTCCTTAGTGTTGGCCTGTCCTTCAGAGCAGTACATGCCAAACAAAGGTGGTCCCAGGACTGAACCCTGAGGGACTCCAAATCTCACTTGCCTGGGGCTGGAGTTGGTGTCACCTACATTTACAGTGTGGGTTCTGTCAGTACAGCAGTTGGCAGCCCATCGGGTGACACAGGGATTAATGGCTGGCTTGGTACATTTATCTATGATTCCAGACTGGGGGATGGTGACGAAGGCCTTGGTGAGGTCCGGATAGGCTGTGTGAACCACCTTACCCTTGTCCACAGCTCTGGAGACTGATTCTAAGTTGTCAATCAGGTTCAGGTGATATGATAGGCACTTCACAAACCCAGCCTAGTTGGGGTCCAGTGTTTTCAGGTTGCCATTGTCTTTATTTTAATTTCCATGCTAATACATTCCATGGCCTTGCAGATCAGGCACATCATACTGCTGGGGCTGCAGTTCCCAGGATCCAAGGTGAACCCCCCCCCTTGTGGACCAGGATAACTGTAGCTGTGCACCACACAGTGGGCACAAAGCCTGAGGTGTGGCTATGATTAGACATGGCACGTAGGTAAGGTGCCAGTTCATTTTGTAGTTCATGTTATACACAGCCTGGGATGTTGACTGGTCCCATGGATGCTGTTGTCTTGGCTCTGGTGAGTGTGGTTTGTGCCTGTGTGTCCATTATTATCGGAATCTGGCAATCTTTCAGTGTTGAGATGGGCCCTTTCGGGGGTCGGAGGGGGGTGCAGTTGGCACTGAATTTATCTGCCAGGACATTGGCAATATCCTTGGGATCTGTATATTTAATATCATGCTGTTGTAGCTCAGAGCAGGTCTGCACATTGCCATTTAGATTCCTGGCATAGCTGTCTTGCAGTTGTCTTTGGTATCTTTGGCTATATTATGTTCGTAACTAGCTTTAGTGAATATTATGAGGGATCTCAGCTTCTTTCTGTGGCTGGTAAGGGAGTATTTTGCATCCTGGAAATTCCCTTGTTTCTGCAACAGTTTATTTATTTTGTTGTACAATATGTTTATGGCAGGGAACCATGACATTGGCTTCTTTTTCTTGGTGGGGAGCATCTTGGTTCTATTTTGGATGGCACGATTCATGCACGAGTGGTTGTGTTCATACAGTGCCTTCATGTAGGATTCAGCAGTCATCCTTTCAGTTCCTGTCTGCATGGGTGTCAAGATGTTAGTCACTTCTGACATGTGTAGCATGAAGTTAACCTTGGAGATGTATGTTACAGAGGTTTCCTTACTGGGGTGTGGAGGAGGGATGTGGATGTTAAGGGTGATTAGCTTATGGGCAGACCTGACCACTGATGGGGTGACCATAGGTGTGGAGCATTGATTTCCCATGTTGGTAATGACCAGGTCTAGGATATTTGAGCCCCTGGTGGGACTATGGGTTTCTTGATCTAGGGCATTTGGAATTTTGACTTCCAGGAACTGCTGAGTACATGTGTTGATACAAAAGTAGTTTTCCCAGTTAATGGCAGTGTAATGTAAGTCACCCAGTATTAGGGTGGTTGGTTGTATCATAATATTTCCCAGCTTGTTTTGAAAGGTGTAATGGGAATCCTGGGGCATGATGGGGGATCTGTAGCACACTATACAAATTGAATTGCAGTCTTACCTAGTGTTAGTTTCAGCGGGGGTATTTCAGATGCATTCTGTTTGGAAGTAGCCTGGTGGTGTGAATATCCTTGGTGAATATGGACACTCCTCCACCTTTAATGTTTTGGTCCTGGTTTGGTGGCTGACAGGTGTGGTGAGAGCTGTACCAGGTATTGTAGGGGTGCTCTCTGGAGCCTTGGATCAGGTCTCTGTTACTGCACAGATATCAATGTTCTCCATTTTTAGGAGCGTCTACTGAATGTGAATGTCCACAAAAAACATTGATCCTTACATACACACAACTAAACGCACAGAATTTCACAGTTGCCATGTCTGGGATGAGAACTTCTATCTAACTACTACATCACACTACAGCATTACGCAGTTACAGCACACACCATGGAACTCACTGGGATACTTCTTCCCAAAAGGTGTATTTCAAAGTGAATGACATCAGCAGCCCTGCCAAAGTAGGGCATTTGAAATTGTAGTGGGTGTGAATGGCCTTAATAGCATTGATACTTACACAGACAAATGCACACAAAGTTCTATTGTTGCCATGTCTGGGAATAGAACACCTACCTAACTTGTACATCACACTACAGCATCACAAAATTATAGGACACCCCACAGAGCTTACTGGGTTAGTTTTTCACCAAAGATGCATTTCAAAGTGAATGACATCAGCAGCCTTGCCAAAGTAGGGCACTTGAAATTGTAGTGGGTGTGAATGGCCTCAAAAGCATTGATCCCTACACAAACTCAAAGCTCTACAGTTGCCATGTTTGGGAATAGAACTCCTACATCACACTACAGCATTACACAGTTATAGGATGCGCCACAGAGTTGACTGGGCTACTTTTTCCCCAAAGGTGTATTTCAAACTGAATGACATCAGCAGCCTTGCTAAAGTAGGGCATTTGAAATTGTAGTGAGTGTGAATGGCCTCAAAAACATTTATCCCTACCCAGACAACCACACACACACAAAGTTTCCATATCTGGGATTAGAACGCCTACCTATCTAGTACATCACAGAGTTATAGCACATGCCACAAAGCTTATAGGGCTACTCCTTCCCCAAAGGTGTATTTCAAGGTGAAGACATCAGCAGACTTGCCATGGTAGGGCAATGGGGAGTGCAGTGTGTGTGCATGGACCATAATCCATTCATCTGGTAGCAGACACACAACACTCAGACACACACAGGTTTATATTTCACAGGTACGTGCATACAACTGCTAGATGACTACTGACTTGTACAGTCATGTTATACAGTTATCACAAGCACCACAGACACTATAGTGCTGAGGGATACCAGAGGCAAATGTCTACAGTGATTGACATTTGCACATGATGTGGTTTTACCCAGTTGGATGTGTGCTGGGTGGGACAGGCCTCATGCTGGGAGGATCTTTGTCACTGTCAGTTACTCTCTTCCACACATCTATGTATGTGTAATTGTGGCCTATTACAGTGTGTTGTCCTTAGATATATGTATGTATTCCTATCCAATGTGTGTGCAAAGCATGACTGGTGTGTAATGAGGAGTTTGTGCCCAAACATCTGTGACTGTCAGATATGTATAGTCTATTCTTGTTGCCAGACATGGGCTTCATTTCTATAAGTGTGGGAACATGCCCAGTATGACCTTCTGTATTGAATGTGTGAATCCATTCTAGGTAGGTTGTACTCCAGTGCAGGCGTTTGTGCTCTACAACTACAGCTAGCAACCTGTTTCTGTGGGATATCTGTAGATCGGTTGACAATATGGGGTCAAAATGAGCAAAGGATAGTGGATTACTGTAGGTAATTGTATCTGTACTGCTTCTGCTACATGGTCTTGGTGTTAGCAGAGATATTCAGACATATTTATGGTTTTACACTGTGATGGTTTATGTCATCAATTACTGTCAGGTATATGTATTTGCTTGCAGTAATGTCCTGGGGAAAACAGGATGAATGCAGCTGTGTCCAGTATTGTGGTCTGTAGCCTACATATTCTTGCACAATAATGCCATTCTGGAGGGGAAGCTGTAGACACTTGCTGATGGGTCTGTGTAAATGGTTCAGCATATTGGTACAGTGGTGGCTGAGGACCCCATGCTTGTACATCCATTGACGTGATAGTATGGCCATATCCTGCTGTGCTGATACCTCACAGCTGTACAGATTCACACAGGTTACTCAGAGGCAGGGGTCATAATTCTGGACATTACTCCTTCACATTGTGGTTTATGAGCAGGTTTGTAGCCACACGTTCCTGTGTTTACAGGCAGGGATAGTATATGCACACGGCTGAGTTTCAGGCTTCACACACTCCATGCCGTCCATGCTCCTACCCACCCCTCTATTATTCTATCCTATTCCAAACATTTTGCAAACATTATCTTATACGTTCCCTATAATTATCACCTCATCTCAGCAGTAATTTGGTGTTGGTGCACAGTTCATGCAGTAGGACATGGTGGACATGTTACTGGGAGTTGTCCACATGGCCTTGCATTTGGGTTCTGTGGACTGTGTTATGTTGTTATTTGGGACTCCATGAGATAAAATACATTGGCAGTATGGGTGAGACACAGGCCTTTGACAGAAGACTAAAGGGCATTTGGTAGTGATGTAGGCCAACTATAGCAGACCATTGCATTGTGTCAGTCCTACAGTTCCAGACTGCAAGACACTATAATCCCTTAGGTGACAGGATAGGTGTGCAATGTGTTAATGCCAATACTTTCTGTCATTATTGATCCAATGATGTGGATGCTGGCAGGGTTCTGCCCCCCCTTACCCCCCAGGGGCCCCTAAG
>NC_056732.1:310538840-310621340 GCF_019279795.1 Protopterus annectens
AAGTAACATTTAAGTAAATTGTCATCACAGGGTAAAACAAAGCTGAACATGGTGTAGTGGTTAAGAGTTGTGACTATAGTGTACAGGGTCCTGGGTTTAAGACCTGCAAGGGCTGTTCATTTTGTTACTGGGCAGAATATGAGCTGTCAGATACAGAGTGGTTAAGGCAGTTTTGAGCAGCTTTAAGCACATTTGTATGAGTTTGAGTGAAGCTAAGGGGTGCTAAGCTACAGGTAAATGTACGGGTGCTTACACAGTGTAGGCTTCACTTACCAGTGTGCTAATCAGCTTAGCTGTTATATTGGAAAAATGTTGATACCTGCTAAGCATGGCTTAGTCCTGATAACCAGTTCACACCACCCAGTCCTATAACATAGCAGGGTAATGACATCTGTAATAAGTGTATGTAATGCCACATACAATACATGCACCTATGTGCTGTCATTACAGAAGCAATGGGTGTGAGTGTCATGTCTGGGACACAGAAGTATATGAGGCCTGTACAGCATTATTATCCATATGAATGTGTTACATACAGGGGTAGTAGCCCAGGGCACATGCTGTCACACTGGCATGTAGTGTATCATGGCAGTACTACTGTTGACAGTTCTCTCCCAGGCAAGAGTAGAGTACTAAATGTAGTACTGACAAAAGGCACACCTGCAGGCATAGCTGGACTCTGAGACCTCCCTGTTGTATCCCTGGTGTGTGAGCTGTGTCACAGTATATATCCCCTACTGGATAATGATCCGACATGTGGAATGTAACTGTAGACTACTGTATGTACAGCACATGTCAGTGAGGGCTTCCAACATGTAGTTATGGCATCCATATTGTTGTCAAATGTCTGTCTGTCAACACATTCATCCTACTGCATAGCTACTTTCCAAGCTGATGACTGTCAGTCCCTGTACAGATGTGTAGATGACAGGTATCCAGCTGAGATATGTACAGGCAACCTACGCTTGATTGGCACTGACTTGTCTGCCCAGCTGTGTAAGAACTGGCACATATAGGAGACATCACCCTGTATGCACCACATGCCACGGGTACCTCCACTACACTACCACAGTCAACAGAACATGCTTGGGTACAGGTATCCATCACAGACACTAACCATGTGTTGTAATACATGTTGCATATATGTCAACCTGATCACCTCAGTGGCCATGTGCAGGAGGCACCCAGAGGATTAGCTGATGCATGGCATTCTCTCCCTGAGGGTCACCACAGTGGTGTCTGTCAATAGAGTGCCTGCTGCCACGTGGCAGGTGGCAGGATACCACTGTACACACATCTCCTACACAACCCATCTCTCCATGGACAATAGCTAGGTACACATCTATGACCACCTGCAGTGATGCACCCCAGTACTGACACATGTGTACATTTGCATTACTGAGCATAGCAGTGTCTGTGTGTTAGCACACCTGTACTTGGGAATTCCATGAGGGCCTTCACAACCACTGCAACACCCATTGCCATAGTCAGTTGTGGCTGCTGTTGTATGGGACATTACATGTACCCTGTTATGCTCCTCTCCATACTGGCTACATGGGCCTTGCAGTACCAGAACAAGAGTGTTGTACAACTGGGTCGATAGGCATGGGATACCAATTGAGTTCTGGAAAGTGTTTGTGTGTATGTGTGCATGTCTGTATATCTGTAGGATACAGCATTCCAAGGCCACATACTCCTATTACAATACCCATTGCCACACAGTAGTACAAATAGTGTTGTTGCTGCCCATAGGTGAGGCATGACAATGCAACAGCCTACTATACCTGTGGCATGTGCATTAGATGTATATCACTGTAGTACTACTGTTGGGATATACAATGGGTTGTACCGCAGTCATGGGCAATGTGTGATGGTGGGTATATCAGAGTATCATCATGGGTTTCAGGGAGTACAATATCCACTAGGGGATGTGGGTGTGTGTACGCTGTCATTACACAAAGGTACACCCAGTATATATCCCATGTACCACTTTATGGTTACCATACAGGTAACTGATACCACAATCCAGCCCAGTTATGCATGTGCTGTGTGCAGCCTACCTGTAACACATTGGACACATGGTCAAGTTAGATAGCAGTGATAGGCCCAGGTCTGTTGGAAGTGTGTCTGCCTGTTATGTGTCTGTTAATGTGTATATGAAGGTATGTCACACTATGTATTGTCCATATACACCCATTTAATTCCCCCATTAGCATACTGTACATGTCTGGGGATGTTTTGCATGTAACATGTAACCTGGAACACACCTCACCCTAAATGATGTGTGGTCTGTGCAGTGAAAGCCACACACTTCAGTAGCACTACATACCTAGGTAGGGGTCTAGCCCCAGTGTTGCCAAGTAAGAGTATGCATGTATGTGAATTGGTCTACATCAGGTCGCAGATTATACACATCCCAGCAGGTCACCTGTCCATGTGGCACTGACAATAACTGTTAGAAAAACCTGTGACACGTGTTCAACTGTACCCCAGATATGTCATAGCCATGGTGTCACCACAGTGCCATACCCCATTGTGGAATATGACTGCAAACCATCCTCATGCTGACACATGTACACCTACAACACAAATGGATAACATTATGGAGACCACAATCAACCAGTGTTACTAACAGCTATAATGCATCATTGCTGGATAGCTACACTACCTGACATGTATGCATTAAACTTTACTCATGACAACATGTTACACTGCAGTACTTTGGTACAATGTAGTACAGTCACTGTGTGCATCAGAACCATATTAGCTTGTCCCTGCATCAATGTTATGGATGACAGGGATGTGGTACAAGTATCATCATATGCACAGGGTGTGTTGCTGGTTTGCCAGAGGCCGAGGGTGGGCCATACATTTGACACCATGTGTGTGTGGGTGAGGGGTGTAATGAGGTGAACTGGCCATGGTGATGTAGTGTGTGTAGGTATGGGGTTGCCCTAGGTGTGGTGTGTTTGTATAGTGTGTGGGTATGCATGCATACAGTTCTGCCATGTGGCTGCCCTACACAGGTGTTTATGGACAGTTGCAGACCATACCTGACAGCGTGTGCAGTTCACTGCCTCCAGCCATGGACACGTAGACTGTGTCTGCCAGGGTTCCATGGGCACATCCAGGTACAGGTCTCAATGTGCTACTCTGCCCTGATGATGACAGATGTCCGCTGGAACCAGGTCCCTCCTGGGACTGGCCAGGACCACGTGCTCATGGCCTGCTGTATTGTGATGTGGACAGCGCCCCCCCCTCCTCCCCAGTGCCGGGCTGGTACTACCATTACAGGCGCCTTTTGGTGCCCCATCACGTCCAAGTTGACTGCCAGTTGTTGGCATTGCTGGCCTATGTCCACAGTTCCATCACCGCACTCCCATTACATATTCAAGCATGGACAAACCATGGTCACTGAGGGCCATCATCTCACCAGACCATCTATCCACGAGCTCGGTATAAGCACAGATAGCACTAAACAGTTCACAGAAGTTGTCACTTGCAGATGTGAGAGCAGCCCTCTGCAGCTTTAGGCCCTGTCTGGTGTAACATTCCATACATGCCTGTGCCGCCATGACAGCCTGAAACATGCGCCTGCTGGTACCAGTTGTGGTGCGTCTGCCAGGGTCATGATGACTAGCGGCCCTATGACAAGCCCCCTGGGACATTTACCCATGTGGTACCCTGATGGACATCTGGCTATGCCTACTGTGACCAGACACAGTAGGCATGGTTACCACACTCTCCTGTGCACTGCCACCAAACGCCAGCTGTCCCTCCACTATGGCCACTGGTGATATGGTATGTATAGGCACTGAAACTGTGTGCAGGGTTGGGGTGGCTAAAAGGGGGATGTCAAATGATGGCACTGTTTCAGCCCCTGACAACCCCACCTGTGCCTCAACAGTATTATCATCATCTTCGATGTCTGTATGGACACCAACATCAGAGTGCATGCAGGAGGGACCCTGACCCACCTTGCCACCTGTAGGGCAAACAAGAAATGCAGTTTAAGACCTGTACAGCATTGCATAACAGTAAACACACACACACACACACACACACACACACACACACACACGCACACATGACCTTAATACCTACCTGTCCTTGACTTTACAGACAGTCCCACATTTATTCCCATGCATTCTCCATCCTGCATCACACTTGGTAACACACACTCATTAATACCATTCATTAAAATATCATTCCTTTAAATGCCTAGACAAGTGATCACAACACAAGACCTGTTACTCCATTACCTCCCTGACCTGAGTGGAGTGGTTTTACATGGCCTCACTGCTGTCATTCAGTGTTCACCCTGTGTATGTCTGGACATCATAAGCATGCCCCCTATATGTGAGGGGCTACTATCCTGCCATGTACTGTGCACAAACCCTCCCAGGTGTACAACCTATTGCTGAATGTGTAGTACTGTGTCAGTTATGTCAGCTCTAATGCTCACAGCCCTTATGTTTTTCAGCAACACATACCTGGGATGATATGTGGACAGATGTAATTTGTGAATGCCTGATGTCTGGTTTACAGATCTCAACATCAGCAGAACATGTATGACCAATCCAATACTATTACACTGACAACCATTAGACCATACCATGGATAAGGGGAGTGTACACACCCTTATTGATATGGCGCACCCTTCCTTGATCATGCAGAGGGACCACATCACTGCATATCTTAATAGTACATGAGCCCAATATGTAATATATGTCCTGTACATTCACATGCAGTGACTATGGAATGTGTTAGGTGTGCGGATGCTGACCACAATGCATACACTTCATGTGTGCATATGTTTGCACACTCTTATCATGATGGCTTGTTGCACCTATTGTTATGTGTACTACAGCAGTCACTACTCCTGGCAGGGGTATACTAGCATGGACCATCTGCATTTGCCAGTGTATGTTCAGTCTGCCCTGCACATGTCCCCCAAATCTGCATGATTGCAAGGTCTACTCATGTGCACATCCCTTGGTGTTCACACACTGACATCACTATTGCTGTGGGACTAGGGTTACTTTTGCCACAGTTCCTGAACCTGACTGTGTGCAGATACAGCCATTCATAGCATCCTTAGGACCCCTGCTGCAGTGCACTGGTGTGTCATGCTGGGGTCTATATCATCATGTCGAATGCTGACAAGTTCGAAACACTAAACTTCGAACTTAAAAGCTGAAAGTGTAAAAACATTGAAACGTAAAATGGAGATTGCCATAGAGTGCGGGAAGGGAAGATTTCCCTTTACTGCACTGCAGTGCGATCTCAGAGTTGGTGTATTTAAGTCGTGGGGTGTAGGCATACCTCCCAACTGTCCTGAATTACTCGTTTTTTACCGAGTTTTGGGGTCCAAAACTGGGGTGCCACAATTCCCGAGTGGCACTCCTTTAGTTCCGATTTTTTTTCACTGTGTTTTTATTATTTTTTAAGTTTTCACACTTTGTCAGCTGACGTCATCATGAGCGAAGACCTCAGCTCCGTCAAGGCTGCCAGCCTGTCGGAATTGAGCTCGCATACGTATGCACACATATGTCTGGCTCAAAATCAAATACTTGCTGAGCGGGAACGGCTTGTTTGCTGATGCTCACGCCTGGCTGATCATTAGAAGCGCTCGTTTATGGATTATTTATTAGCTTCTGGCTCCTTGTTTGTAGATTTAAGGCTAATTGTGAATTAGTGAAGGCTCGGCAGCAGCTGCTGCAATGCAGATGTATTATCACCTGGCTGCAAACAAAGTAAGGTGTGTGTGTGTGTGTGTACGTAACATCATATGGGGAAATAGTGTTGTTGAATTGTGCCTATGTATGTTACTGCCTTAATACCTTTTCTTAGCAGCATATTTCCACAACATATTAGTATGTTTCCTAGAAATGTTGATTTTGTTGTTTAAATAATTTTTAAGCATTCTTGTTCTTTTTGAGTGATTATGAAAAAAAAAGAGAAGTCCAGCTGTTCTGCAGGGCAATTAGGCTTAGCAGAGGTGAAAACATAATTTTTCTAAAGCTAGCTGCAATGTGAGACCTCATTCTCAGCACAATTCATGTTGATGGCAAGCTGCAATTCAACATACTACCATTATGACTGCTTCTATTTTTGAAGTGAACTTTTCTGTCATTAAACAGACCAGCATGATCACTTGCAAGTATGTATTTCTGCAAAAATGACTATGCCTAAACTTGGTTTAATGGTATTGAGTATGAGTAACAGGCAAAAATAAAGATGGAAAGCCTTTCGTATGATTAAATACAATCTGCAGCTATGATTAGTTATGAGTGCTACAAAATTATATTAACACCTACTGTTTCTTATGAGGCAAAAGATATTACTTCCGAAAGTAGTTGCATTTGAAAAAAATAGGCAATGTTTAAGTATTAACAGATGAGAGAATTTGTGCTAATATGCCATAACTACATACTTCAGAAATTAATATCTGAACAATTTACACATAAACAAAGTGCCTTCTTTTACATTACTATGGCCAATATAAGTAGTGTGATAGAGACATTTCATTTTAGAGAAACTTTCATAGGTGCTGCTACTGCTTCAGGCTTTTACATTTATAGAAACAGAAGACATTTGGTGTGATGCAGAAATGGCAGTTGAATAACTAATTAATGTGCTTTGACCTAATAGCAGACATTCTGGCACTACTAGTTTAAATGTGTGTGTGTGTGTGTGTGTGTGTGTGTGTGTGTGTGTGTGTGTGTGTGTGTGTGTGTGTGTTTGTGTGAGATTAATGTGCTTTAATGGCAGGAGAATAACTTTGATTAACATGCTTTGATTTAATGGCAGGCATTCTGGGATTACTGCTTTAACTTAATGGCAGGCATTCTGGCATTACTTCTTTAACTGAGTGCTATTCATGTGCTTTTTACTTAATGACAGACATTTGTGTGTGTGTGTGTGTGTGTGTGTGTGTGTGTGTGTGTGTGTGTGTGTGTGTGTGTGTGTGTGTGTGTATGTGTAGCAACCTTTTAAATATTATACAAGCAATGTTTAAAATATGTCTCTGGTACTGGGCGTTTGTCCCCCCCCCCAATAAATTGGCTTTTTCCAGATTTCTTGTGCTGCATAGTTCTTCAGGGGGAGATAAGTTTCGTGCTGCTTATGCTAAGTCTGTTTGTCTTGTTAGTAGCACAACAGGTAGAATACTTGCTTTTGATGCAGAGAAGGCTGTGGGTTCTACTCCCACAGTATGTTGATGGATTGTTGTCATTGATACTGTACTGTGTCGTACTTGTATAGGGGGTGAATGCTTCAGTTCTGAGAATGTCCTCTTTGGCGGAGATAACAGTAACTATGAACCTGTTATCAGTTTGACATCCATTCCCTATTGCAATATTACTAGATTATCATTTTTTTAATGAAACATAGGCAATTTATTACTCAAGCCAACAGGCACTTTATTTGTAGATGAAACAATGAAATATCAAGTTGTTTGCTAGCAGCAACCTTCATTAGTTACAGATCTTACACAGATCTCTTTAATGTGGAATTACTTAGATGACTTCTTCTGCAGAGATTGTGCATACTTACTGATACTGGTGGACTGTAGAAGTTTGAGACTGTAGACTTTTATGATGGAAATGTTCTGAATTGGGGAGTTTTGTCATTATTGGTTCATGCATTTTGTTTCATTGCTTACTGGAAAAATGTTCAGAACAATACATTTAAAATGCGCTCTAACAAGTGTGCTGCATTATACAAGGAATATAATAAAGTCAGGAAGGTGTATCGAAGAACACATGTATGTTTCTTGTTTTGTGTGCAAGGGGCCTATGATTTGAAAATAGCCCAAAGGTAATCTTTATCCACCACTGGCCAGCTGCATTTTCTTTGGATGTGGTGTGGGTTTCAATGCTGTTTCAATGAATGTGAGTTTCAAGGGCAGAGACGTTTTAATGCTAAGTCTGTTTTTATTGTGAGACAGGATTGCTTTGTTTAGCAGATATCTGTTAGTGTTTGTGCATTGTGCTATAAAATATAAACATAAACTCCACATAATCATTGTAGAAGTAAAGCAGTATGCACATTAGTGTTTATGGTAAATATGGCAAAATAGCCAGGTAATGAGACATTGGAATGGTGTAGGGGGATGCTGGTGCCATATTTTGGTTGTCTGTTCTTCAGTTTGTGTTTGAAAGTTGGTATCCCACAATTCCACAGGAGTGGATGGGGTTATGTAATTATGTATGCAAATGTTATGTCAATCAACATACAGATGTGTACCTATTTTTCATGGGCCTTGTCCAGATTTTTGATGTTTCCAGGTTGAGAGGTATGGGTGTAGGGGGTGCAGGGGGCTTGCCCCCAGCATAGAGCATTTTTATTTGT
The DNA here is from genome assembly GCF_019279795.1 of Protopterus annectens. Taxonomy (NCBI): domain Eukaryota; kingdom Metazoa; phylum Chordata; order Ceratodontiformes; family Protopteridae; genus Protopterus; species Protopterus annectens. Next base: position 310,547,196 of record NC_056732.1, read on the forward strand.
TTTGGGTTTTGGGGTTTGTTTTGACATTAGACATTTTTAGACTTTGAACTTTCAAGTTCAAAGTTTGAAGCTTCAAAGTTGTCACCATTCGACTATCTGATATAGACCCATCATGCTTACATCCCCTACCCACCTTAAGCCTTTTTACAGATGCTTGATAAGTAAGGCCTACACATGTGTGTCAGTTTGCAGTGTCCCATACACTGCACACCACATGTTACAGCCTAGTCCCAGCTGATAAGGTGGACCATAGTAATACGTTATGCATAGTGTAACTCTGTATCAGTTGCCATTGTACTACTGGTATATACACTGTTGTTGCACTGTATATGGGGGATGGTTCACACATGCCCCTACTGTAGGCCATGTCTTCCAACATTATGTTACTCCCTGTGGACACATTCCGCAATGACAGGATATTAGTTATCTTGAAGGTGTCTGACATACCATTCCAGTACCCCATCATGGTCACCACTGTGATGCCATGCATTTAACAGCAACAATACATGCACATGTACAGCATGCATTCTGGGTAGGTGTGTAAGATGTGTGCATGGAATATACCATAGCCATTACATACCCGGTGTATTTGCAAGCATCAACATAAACCAAACTGACTGGCTACAGGCTGTTGCCTTGGTGGTATACTGGAGGGACCTACATAAGAGGGTGAGAGATGCAAAGTCAATGGCCACACTTATGGCATTGCTACAGGGTGGGTGCAGCATTACAGTACATCAACAGTACATGTTCATAATACTACCACATATGCACGTCTGTTTATCACTACTATGCAGCAACAAACTATATCTATGACATGTCAGATATGCATGTTCTACTTGTACAGATGCGAATGCATATGCAACAGTGGTCTACTGATGTGCCCTGTGGCCTTACCAGTATGCTCCTCTGCTGGTGTTTTGATAGCTACCACCTCCACAATGGTGTCCGGCAGTTGTTGGCAATGCGGACGTGCAGGTGCCATGAGGCTGGAGAGCAGCTCCTTAACACGTGTCAGGGGGATGGATGGCATGCCCATCCTGTTGTGAGGTGATCCCACCAGGCTGCAGCAGCATGCAGACGGGTGTTGTGAAGCAGGTCAGAACAATGATGCCGGACCTGCTCCTAACTGTGGATGTGCAGTCCAACATCATTGACCCTGTGGGTTAGGTCATTCCACAGGGCAGTCTGCTCCTGCAGCTCATGGGCATCCCAGCCAAACAGGACAGGGTAGTGCTGGATTAGGTGGTTTAGCACTATTTCATTCTCAGCCGCTGAGTAAGCCAGGAGACATCCATGTGACATCTTGCCTGAAAGACATAAAGATGGAAACAGGTCTGAGCAACACATACAGCAAGGTTACCACACTTTTTAATACACATCTCTGGCACCCCCCGCACCACCATATCAGCAACAACAAACTGTACACACAACTCAGTAGGTATGGCTACAGCTTACCTACCAGTGGGACAGATATTATATTGTACCATACTTTGTGCTATGTGTTTGTAGACATGTTCACTGTGTGGACACTATCATTGCTGGCCTGTTACAGACTATTCACCTGTATGCCATTGTCAGGGACACTATGGTTTCATATATGTCTGTGGTATGCTTGCTATGTGATTGCTGCACATCTGACATTCTGAGTAATTGGGGATATCTATGCATGCTGTTGGACATGTTCAGGGATTGTTTAGACTTTTACAACCCATATATGTTCTATAACGGTGACACAATAGCATGTTTAGGAAATATTTGCCTGTAGAACCACCTCTCCAACCTCATCTGCCCATGTTACCAGGCCACATCACATGTGTGACCCACCCTGGGGCCTCCTCATGTACTGGTCCAGCACTACCGTCAGGTGGAACCAACTCAGGGGATGTTGTCCCCCCCCAGGGGCACATGCAGACATGATCTTGTCCCCCGAGGTCAGGTCCAGGGTCTGTTCCATAGGGGGCTCCACAGACACATGTGGGATGTGCTACATCACCTTGAGGCACCCAGAACACATTCACAGGGTCCACATGCTCCTCCTCCTCAACTTCCAGGCCAGGAACTTTTGGGATGTGGACTGCTGTTGTGAGTAACAGCGGGTGGGAGGCTTGTTCCCATTGTGTCCATATTGAGGCCCATGGGGCATCCACATCACAGACCACACACATCCAGGGTGTTTACCCACCACATGTGTCACATATCACCCCTGTAGGCTGTCCTCTATATCTACCAACCCAGACCACCTCCACAACTATACCTGACAAACTTCACCATATTCACATTCCCTACTTCGCAGACAATGGCAATGTGGTCCCAACAAGGGGTTCGCATGTGACATACTCGTCCATGTTGCACACACTGACAGCTGTATATATCTGTGTGTACTGCTATGTGTGCTGTTTCCTTGCATATAGCATGCAGCACTGTGGTGGAAATATAGGGGGCATGTATTTACATACATATATGCGTGTGTGTGTGTGTGTGTCTTTGTATATATGTAGACATGTGCATATAGGTATATATCTTTATATGTGTAGATATATATGATGTATATATGTGTTTATATATATGTCTACATAGGAGTATCTGTATATCTGTGGACATATATGTGTGTGTGTGTGTATATATATATATATATATATATATATATATATATATATATATATATATATATATATATATACACACACATATATACATACACATGTATATACCTATATATGGGGTATATTCAGACATCAGGTCCACAATCTCACAACACCTTCCTGCACAGCTGCACTGTTCTGCCTTGCTACCACACAGACCAGTGCCACATATGGACACAGCCTAACAATAGGGGGGTATATGTAGGGCCAGATTACAGGTAACCCTATGACACACCTATGGCATTCCAGCATGCTACAATACAGGTTAACCTGAGTATCCTGCAAGTGGTGGGCTTTGCAACCCACCTGTCCATCATTATGGCATTACTTCCACCATCAGCTATTGGCCACAGTAATATGCATGCTTCCCATTACACAACCCACACTATGATGGCTTACATCTTGTCAGTCAGTGCTGCTCTGCCCAGTTGACGGATATGGCCCACTACCCACAGGGACAGACTCTACTGTCTTTAGCAGTTGTTCAGCTGAACATCATTACAACAACACCTGATGGCACATATAAATCATTCCACATCATCTATCCCATTATTATGGACCAAGTACTACAGTCAATTACATGCATATAAACTTCACATACCTGTTGTGGGAATGATGTCTCTTCTGGATAGTTTCCTGGATGGATGTTTTTTTTTTTTTTTTGCATTTCCCTCTCTCTCTCTCTCTCTATATATATATATATATATATATATATACATACATACATACATACATACACATTTATATATATATATATATATATATATATATATATATATATGTCTCTCTCTCCAGTAAATGGATTAAACTGTTTTGAATAGATTGCAGCATGGCTTTTGTAGGTGATGCACGTGATCAAGTGATGGCCTCTGCACCAATCGGTGTCCTCCACTTGCTATTGACATGCAGCATGCTGTGTAGTACTTCCAATTACCACTGTCATGGCAAACCACTACTATAAATTCCTACATCATGTGGGAGTGGTCCCTTTACCTTTCCTGTATGGTGGACATCCTTCCTGTGTGTGGGCAGCCGTGTTACAGACAGCAGGTAGCAATACCTCTTGCCAGCTACATATTTGTATGAGGTTCCAGAACTACAGACAGAGTGTGAGCAGTGTTGTTGTATGCATTGTATAGCACCAGTGTTACAGGGTTTCTGTGTACATAGTAGTTTAACATGGAATGCAGTCTGTCTGCATAGCTCTAAACTGTGGGCCTATCCACTTGATGGCTAGAGGTGTGCCTGTTATCTTTTGTCTGTCCATCACACAGGTCTTGTGTCAGATGTGCGTTGAGTGCAATCATTACATTGCTACATCCATTTGTGTTTCTAACTTCATATTCCTGACTAAGGGTATGTTTCAGACCATCCTGTAACATCAGCAACTTGCTTAGTGAATGAGAACACTATTTCACATATGGACCTGTGTTCCAGCCTCTGTCCTCCACCTACATACCAGGCTTTGTCCATATGACATGCTGTCAGGGGTTGTTATGTAGTGGGCTGTGAGTATGTCATGCTGCCATTCCTGCCATCATTCCACTGATGTAGTGGCCCCCACACATGTTGTGGGGTTGGGTCCATATATGTGTGGGCTTCATCTACACAATACATGAATGCCCTTAAGCACTCCAGAGGCCAGTATATGTAACAGTGGTATATGACCCTATATGTCAGTCTATGGGGGGTGCACCATAACTAACCTAGGCTATCAGGGTATAGGTTTCAGGGCTAAGCTGCCTTAAGGTATCAGGATGTACATTACTATACAATGCACCTTGGGTAAATGCAGGCCTACTACTTCCTGCCATTCAGACTGTTCTGTCTGTCACTGTGATTGTGATGGTGTCAGTTATGCCTTGTTATGTAACAAATAGATCCCACTGTGTCAGCTGAGGTCTTTACCCCCTAGGGATTGTGTACAGAGTGTAGATAGAGGCTGCTGGACTATACATCTGCATTACTTACTGTTGATTGATTGTTATCCTGCAGTCTGTTGTACTACTTGAAGGCCTTGGCCTGGGCAGCAACATATGCAAACCTTTCCAGAATACTGTATTAATTTATCTGTTTGACAGTTGCATTAGTCTGTTTATATGCATGTCAGAGTCTAAACAGCTATATGACATGGCATATACAACTTTAAAAGTACACAGATAAAGCTTCCCCATGTATGCAAACATGTGTGTAGTGTTATATCCTTTGACCTCTCTGTGGGTATATTTTGCAGGCAACAATTGAAATGTATATGGGTGTCTCATACAGTGTCCAGTTGGTAAGGTGGCAGCTGTAGGCATAGTGCCTGTTCCATATTGTGTGCACCTTCTATGTATGTATCTTCCTATACATATCTGTGTGTGTGTATGTGTAGTCATATATAGTCTGACCTTGCACATTATACCCCTCAATATGTATCAAACTTTCATTGTGAATGTCGTACCTCCTAAACTGCTTTGGTTTGGGGTACTGTACATTATCTTTATACTCATGAACATCCCTTTCTATTTTTTTCATTTTTCTAACATGCACATCCTTGCATTTCAAATCCATATCCTTCAATAATTCATGGTATTTGTTTTTTAACTTTCAACAGTAAACAACAAATCACTCACAATGTTATTGTTGGTATGCTATACAAGTTCATAGATTTTTTGCATTCTCATTCTCATTGTTTCGAATAATGACTTTCATAATATCAAATCCACATCTATCAGAAGCTGCTGTTAAATCTTTGTGAAAATCAGTACCACTGTAAACATTATTAGGATATTTACATACCCTGAGTCCCTTAGGGACTATATTTAAATGCAAACACTGTTTTAAATAATCGTTGTTCATCTCATACATTTTGTATTTAGTTAACCACATGTCCAAGACTTTTTACATAAGAGATTTTGTTATTGTTGTAACTGGAAATATCACCCACAAAAGTAAATTTACGGTCTAAAATGTCTTTAAAAAGTCTCTTAGTACATTGGCTGTTGTTTGTGTTGCTGTGTCCAAGTCCCTTATTAAGTCCTTCTTGTTGAACAGTTTTTCCACTTCCATTTTGACTTTCAGTTGGTTGAGACTTAAAAACATTGGGGAAATCATCCAAACTACCATTTCTGTTACCAATAGTAGCAAAACCAGTCCCAGCAAGGTCATTTACCTCAATTTGTTCATCCTGGCCATTTCTGCTCTTTGAATTCTGATTTACTTCCTGATTTCCAGGCAAAGTAAATTGTGATGTCATCACCAGCAAAGATTGACTGACAGGAGTGAGTAGTCCTACCAGCTGGGTCAATTGGCCAATCAGCTTTCGAATTTCCCCAACTTCTCCACCTCTTCTCCGGTCCTCACATTGCATATCTGGCTGCCCTTCCAAATCCATAAAAACAAACTAATAAACAAAAAGAATGGAAAAAAGTGCCCAAATACAAACAAATAACCAAAAAATAAGGCACTGGAGGGTTCACCACGTAGCAAATCAACTTTAATGAACACACAAAAAAACAATAAAACTCCTTAAACTGGACCACAGCGTTTTCGTCAACAACTTCATCAGATGAGCATACCAACAAAAATGAGTCCTTTATATATAGTTCTTAATAGGTCCATTAAGTAACCAATCCACAATTAAAGACATATTAACAAACTAAAATGTTTAAAAGGTGTCATAGGAAACAATGCTTGCAAATCCTGTCTGAATAGAACTACCATTCAGTACATGTGTAAAAATAATAAATAATACTTTAGCTAGATATGGGATATACATTCACATTAAATACATTTAAAAACATTAAACACATTAAAAAAAATTTAAAACTTTCATATAAAAAATACTGATAAAAGTAAACCATATTAAATCTATAAAAGCCTGCTGTGTAGAGATCTTAATGAAACAGTGACATCTACTGGCCAAAAGTTTTAGAGCAATAATAAAAATCAAAGTTTAGCAGCTCTTAATTTTAAGACTGATTTCAAAGAAACCATGTCATTTAACCCAGGGTGTTTGTTTGCTTCTAACACCAACTGCCAGTACAACTCTCTTTACTCCAAGTGTGTCTCCCAGGGACCACCCCTGGGATCAATTCTTAGTACCTCAATCACAAAAAAAAAAAATCTATGAAATTGTAGAGCATGCCAACAATAAAATTGTGAGTGATTTGTTGTTTATTCTTGAATGTGAAAAAAAACAAATACCACAAATTATTGAAGGATATAGATTTGAAATGTAAGGATGTGCATGTCAGAAAAATGAAAAAAATAGAAAGGGATGTTCATGAGTATAAAGATAATGTACAGTACTCCAAACTAAAGCAGTTTAGGAGGTACGACATTCACAATGAAAGTTTGATACATACTGAGGGGTATAATGGGCAACAAGTGGATGAGAATTTAAACTTGTGACCCTTTAGAATACCCTTCCCCCAGGAGGTCCGAGAGGTTGAGGAAGAAAGGCCCAGTGAATTACAGATGCAATGCATTGGCAGGACCGAGGGGGACACACCAAAGAGAGAGCAAATTTAGAATAATTAAAAATAGTCCAAGATGCACTTTTAATGGTTTTAATATGTTTAGCTATAGTGATACTAATATAGAAAAAAGTCATTTTAACTTGTTTTTAAAAGGTTTTACTTTTATTCCAAGAACTAAGACTGATATTTTCAAGCTACAAGTTGATTTTAAGTTGTTTGTATGTAAGAACAACTTGGAATTATTTTTAACGGCCAATTTAAGCTCAGCACAGACAATAAGTTAAGCAGAAAAAGCACCTTTAACCCACCCTTGCATCCATAACTTAGGAATTTTGAAAACATGGTAGAGAATAAATTGCATCAAGCAGTAGCTTACAATAAGGTGTTTTCCAACCTAAGTAAGGAAGAAAGGAATGTTCTAGAGGACTGTAGAAACAATAAAAACCTGAAGGGGATGAAACCAGATAAAGGTGGGGGTATGGTGTTGATGGACAAAATAGTATATGAGGAGAAAATGATTGATATCCTGTGGAATGATAAACAATATGTAAGGGTGTCACTAAATGAAGTGAATATAGCATACAAAAATACAGGTATGCCTTAATTATTTACTATTAGAAGAACTTATTGATAGTGACACATACAATTTCTTACATGTAGATAAACCAAGAGTTCTATCTATTTTTGGTATTCCCAAGGTTCATAAGGATATAGACAACCCACCTTGTTTCGGCAGAAGGCTCAGTAACTGCCCCTTTTATCAAAATATGTGGATTCAAAACTGAAAAAAAAATAGCTATGGGGAGTGAAAATGTGTTAAAAGATTCTTGGGACTTTTGAAGAAACTAAATTCTGGCCTTTATTCAGATAGTTTTCTTTTTATTTCTGTGGATGTGGTTGATTTGCTTTCCTCTATCCCTCATGATATGGGTTTAGAATGGTTGGAAGACGTTTTATTAGACAGAAAGGACATTGCTTATAATGACTGTCGAGTGTGTCTAATATTGATGGATGTGTTTTTAAAGAACAATTTTACTTTTTTTTTTAGGGTGAATTTTTTAAACAGCTAAGAGATGTAGCTATTGGGGCACACTGTGCACCAACTTATGCTAACATCATATTATCTTATTGGGAAAATAAATATGTTTTTAATAGTAATTTTAATAAGTGTTGGAGCTTTTATGGTCGGTTTTTGGAAGATATTACTTTGTTTTGGAGAGAGACGGTGGACAGGTTCTTGGAATTGTTTAGATATTTATCAAATTCTACTGAATTTTTAAGATTTACATATGTAATGGATCAAGATGAAATGAGATACCTGGATGTCTGCATTAATAAAATTAATGGTGGTTTTAAAACCAGGGTGTATAGAAAAATGACATTTTCAAATTCATACCTGTATTATACTAGTGCACATCTGTACCACCAGAAGAAAGGGGTGGTAAAAGGCCAGTTTGTGCTCATCAGTCGAATGACATCTGATGATAATTATTTTTTTAAATGAAAGTAAATATCTTTCTGAGTTGTTCAAAGCTAGGGGTTACCCAGAATCATTCCTTACAGAGGTGCTTGAAGAAGTGTCTGCAGCTAGGAAAACTTAATTTTGCCTCTATTTTTGGCAATGGCACTGTGGATCTGAGCAGTACCCATTCAGCAAAGGCTAATGTAGAGAATGTGTACAACAGTGCTTTGGTATTAACCTATGATGGAGAAGCTAGAATGGTCAGAAGTATTATAGAGGATGAATGGAGTAGGTTTGCTAATACTTCTGACTTGCAATACATTTTTAATAAACCACTTAAATGTGTATATAGAAAAGAGTGCACTATTAAAAACATTCTGGAGAATGGGCCTAGCAAGGCTGGTAATTATAATCTCAGTAAAAGGGGTACACATAAGTGTGGGAGCTGTGGCCAATGCCACAATGTTAAAACAGGGGATACATGCTTTTTGAAAGCCAGAAATAGATCTATTAAAACCTTAGGTTTTGCCAACTGTAATACAAATGGTTTGATTTACTTAGCCTTATGTGGGAACTGTGAGGCATTTTACATTAGCAAAACTGAAAGAAAATTAAAATCCAGAATGTATGAGCACAGGTTCATAGGTTCATAGGTAGGTACTAGGCTATTGGCCCTAGGGCCCATACAAGCCTAGCCAAAAAATGTACCCTGGCTTTCGCCACCCAAGAAAATTATTTTCCTGTGCCCCTGTCAAGCAGAGCCACAGAAGTGATCCCCGGGGTGAATTTCCCATTTCCCATCCAATCATCAAGATTTTTCTTGAAGAGTGCTAATGAGGAGCTCTGTTTTACATAGATAGGTAGTCTGTTCCAGAGTATGGGAAGTCTCTGGGACAGGAATCTATCCCTCCAGCATGTTCTGTTTATTATGGTGACAAGGTTAAAGTCCCATGAGCATGTAGTCAGAGGGATTGGGATTTCTTTAAGTGGAACATGTCCAACAGCTCTGGGTTTGACATAGCTTTGTATGTTAGGCAGAAATCGCCCCTGAGTAGGAGATATGCGATGGAGTAAAGCTGTAGTTTTTTGAGACGGTCTCCATAGGGCATCTGTTTGAGGCCAGTAATCCTCTTTGTGAAGTATTTCTGTGGTCTTTCCAGTTGTTGTAGATGTCTTGTGAGGTACATACCAAAAGGGGCATTGTACTCTATAATGGGTCTAATGAGTGATGAGTAGAGGGGAACAATGACCGCTTTTTTTCCGGATGAGAATCCTTTTGTGATGAGATGAGCCACGTAGAAGGATTTTCTGACCACTGTGCCGATGTGATTATCAAAGGAGAGACTACTGTCCACCTGTAAACACACTCTCCAAAGCCAAGGACACAGCATCCATGGGACCTGACAATATCCCACGCTGCGTTCTACATGAACTACAGAATGAACTGGCACCCTACCTAAGTACCATGTTCAATCATAGCCTCACCTCAGGCTTTGTACCCACTGAATGGTGCACCACGACAGTTATCCCACTCCACAAAGGGGGAGCCACGACAGGCCCCGGGAACTACCGCCCCATTAGCCTGACGAGCCTGGTCTGCAAGGCCATGGAATGTATCATCGTGGAACTCATAAACAAAGACATTAGTAATCTCCAAACTCTGGACCCTACTCAGGTTGGATTTGTAAAAGGCAGATCATGTCTCCTAAACCTGATTGACTTCTTTGAATCAGTCACCAAAGCCATAGATGAGGGTAAAATGGTTCACACAGCTTATCTAGATCTTGCCAAGGCTTTCGACACCATCCCCCACTCTGGAATTATAGATAAACTCACTAAACTAAGTATAAATCCCTATGTCACAAGATGGGTTGTCAACTGGCTCACAGACAGAACCCACACTGTGAAAGTAGCGGATTCCAAATCCGACATCAGACCAGTGACAAGTGGAGTACCACAGGGTTCAGTCCTGGGTCCTCTCCTGTTTGGTATCTACTTCTCTGAAGTGCAGGCCAACACAGAAGGTCTTTGGCTAACAAAGATTGCAGATGACTGCAAACTAGGAGCCATAATCAAAACTCCTAATGATGTGGACAAACTACAAAAGGGCCTCACTGAGACAGATACATGGTGTCAAAGCCATGGCCTGAAGCTCAATGCCAAAAAGTGTATTGTCATCCCCTTTGGTAAAAACTCTGTACCCATGAACTACCACATAGCTGGTAGTCTACTTAATGCCAAAAATGTGATAAGAGACCTTGGGACAAAGGTGGACAGTAGTCTCTCCTTTGATAATCACATCGCCACAGTGGTCAGGAAATCCTTCTACATGGCTCATCTCATCACAAAAGGATTCTCATCCAGAAAAAAAGAGGTCATTGTTCCCCTCTACTCATCACTCATTAGATGATATAAAAAAGATTAACTTAAACAATGCTTTATATAAACACACCTTAGACTGTTCAGGAAAAGATTTTTATTTTTTTGTGATTAGGGAACTACCAATCAAACCTCCCAACCATCCCGAATTACTCAGTTTTTACCGAGTTTTGGGGTCGCAATGAAGGGGTGCCACGATTCCCGAGTGACACCCCTTCAGTTCCAATTTTCTAAGCTATTTTTTTAGATTCCGCACTTCTGGAGCTGACATCATCATGTGCACAATGACGTCAGCTCAGTCAGCCTGTCGGAACTAAGCTCATATGCACGTGTTGCCTGTTTGAATACTCGCGCGCATCTCTTTGAGTTGCCTGTTTGAATACTTGACTCGGTTCATCCATCCAGGCAGATTTTAATGCCATTGCTTTCATTTTAATGGAGTTGCCTGTTAATGCTTCATTTTAATGCTGTGCCATGAATTTTAATGGAGTTGCCTGTTAGTGCTTCATTTTAATGCCGTGCCATGAAGTGAATACTTGCAGTTATCTGCGTCTGTTGACTACTCCATGCATCGGGACTGCCGTGTCATTTAGCTGCAGGTGCAGGGTGATTAGGATTGCTGAGAGGTACTTCAGATTCTTTCTTGAGTGTGTGTGTATGTCAATGCAATATATAAAGGACTGTTTTGTCTTCCAACAGGAAGGTACAAAAAAGTACTGTCTGATTCCTTTTTCTGTCTCCCACCCCTGACAGCTTGCAGTCAGGACTTTTCCCTCTGGGACCCTTCTTCTCATCAACCTCCCAGTTTTTTACACTGACTGTCTCCAAGCTGCTCTTACTGCAAAGAAGTTGCAAATGCAAAACAGGAGAGATCCTCACAATGAAGGAAAAGGAAGGGTATAAAATAATATAAATAGAACATTACGCACTGCTGTGCTTATTTTTGCACCAGAGCATAAATAACCAATCATAATGTTCATCCCAAGACAAAAGACAACCTTTCTAAGAAGGCTTAATGCACTTCAAAACACCTATAACAGCACTAAGTTCATAACTGCACCTGGCTATTCATTAAACCCCCCACTCTTTTCATTGTCAGCAATGTTCACCTTGTGCCTAATGAGAAGGTTAAAATTCAGGTTTAAACTCCTTTCTTCTTTAAAAGGTTATACAACTGTTAGTTGAATTAGGAGTCTGTCTCGGTGTTTCATCATGTCGGCCTTTTGTGAGGCAGGAAAAATGAAAATGCCAAGCGTTGTAACTGCAAACATCTCTCTCGACATTATCAATCATAGCCACGGCCTTTAAAATTGTAGCAAAGGGCAAGAAAGAGGAACATTTTTATTAGAAGATCTTGTGATACTAGAGCCCTAAACTTAGTTGTAAGGAGTCTTTATACTGCCTCACTTCAGTTGTTTAATAAATCAAATTGTCTCAAGCATGTCTACTTAATTTTTAAAAATTAAAACAATCCAGGTGAAAAGAGATAAAATTTTGCTGAGCTTAAATCATACTATTTTATGAGATAGCTTAGTTTCTGCTTTTTAACACACACATAGTCATGGAACCATTCATCTTCAGGCCTTTTCTATGCACCTCACAATGAGACAAAAACATAGCTAGTTTTGTCAGCATGTTTCAGAATGTGTGTTGCACGTTTCATCATCATAATCATCATCATCATTAATCTTAAATACATCAGTTACATTTTGTTTATATCAAGAGAGAGTGTGTGTGTGTGTGTGTGTGTGTGTGTGTGTGTGTGTGTGTGTGTGTGTGTGTGTGTAAGTAGACTTTTATGATGGAAATGTTCTGATTGGGCAGTTTTGTCATTATTGGTTCATGCATTTTGTTTCATTGCCTACTGAAAAAAATGTTCAAACTATAAATGTAAAATGCATTATAACTTAAGTCTAACAAGTGCGCAGTATTATACAAGGAATATAATTTAATAAAGTCAGGAAGGTGCATCAAAGAATGCATGTATGTTTCTTGTTTTGTGTGCAAGGAGCCTATGATTTGAAGATGGCCCAATGGTAATCTTTATCACCAATGGCCAGATGCATTTTATTTGGATGTGGTGTGGATTTCAATGCTGTTTCAATGAATGTGAGTTTCAAGGGCAGAGAAGTTTTAATGTCAAGTCTATTTTCATTGTGAGACAGTATTGCTTTGTTTAGCAGATACCTATTCGTGCTTGTGCATTGTGCTATACAATGTAAAAATAAAATCCAAATAATCATTGTAGAAGTAAAGTAGTATGAACACATTAGTGTTTATGGTAAATGGGGTAAAATGGCCAGGTAATGGGGCATTGGAATGGCTGTAGGGGGACTCTGGTGCCATATTTTGGTTGTCTGTTCTTCAGTTTGCGTTTGAAGTTGTTATCCCACAATTCCATTAGAGTGGGTGGGGTTATGTAATTATGTATGCAGATTTTACCTTAACCAGCATACAGATTTGTACCTATTTGTCATGGGCCTTGTCCAGATTTTTGATAATTCCAGGTTGAGAGGTATGCTACCAATTGATCCCAGGGGTGGTCCCTGGGAGACATGCTTGAAGTACAGAGAGTTGTACTGGCAGTTGGTGTTAGAAGCAAACAAACACCCTGGTTTAAATGACATGGCTTCTTTGAAAACAGTCTTAAAATTAAGAGCTGCTAAACTTTAATTTTTATTATTGCGCTAAAACTTTTGGCCAGTATATGTCACTGTTTCATTAAGATCTCTACACAGCAGGATTTTACAGATTTAATATTGTTTGCTTTTATCAGTATTTTTTATGTGAAAGTTTTAAATGTTTTTTCAACATATGTAGGTTAGTAATAGTCAACACATTCCAAGATTAGGTATAACAGCATGCAGGGATATCCCCATTAACCCAGACACCAGATATGGAACAGTTGCACAGCAAACAGAACACATGCATATATGGGACCACAGTGGTAATTACAACAGCATGCAGGTACATTGATGGCACTATGCCACCAATGTTGGAGTATTTCAACATAGCACATGCATATAAACAGATTTAAATAATTATCAAACAATAGGACATATATCCCAACATTACAGTGAAATCATCACATACCAATTGAATTGGGTATTTAGTTTATTGTTGCAAATATGGTTGATTAACAACTAGTATATTCCTGTAATTTGCATGGGTGGCCACGGTGGCCACGGTGGTGCAGCAGTTAGCATTGCTGCCTCACAGCAAAAGGTTCTCCGGTTCGATCCTTGGCTGGGGTGCCTTCTGTGCAGAGTCTGCATGTCCTTTCTGTGGTCTTGTGGGTTTCCTCTGGGTGCTCCGGTTTCCTCTCACATCCCAAAGACATGCTGTACGTGGATTGGATACTCTCAATTGGCCCTAGGTGTGAGTGTGTGTGTGCCTTCAGTGGAAGGTTGGGCGTCAGTCTGGCAACTTGACACTGTAAAAAAGTCCACTGCCAATCATGAGCGGACAGGTGATCTGCTGTGGTGACCCCTAACCGGGAAACGTCGAAAGAAGAAGATATTCCTGTAGTTCGCATTACTTTCCTAGTCAGTGCTGTTATCTCTACCATACAAGTGTTTCTACACTATCTTATTGCCTTAGTTTGGACAGTGATATGGCTGTCGACAACTATATTCATGAGCTGGTTATACCTGCAGTATACACCTCTTACCTGGTATACCTGTGGAGAAATTGTTTGTAAACATTAACTGTTTCTACACATACTCCCAGATTCTAGGTTGATGTTATGCACATACTTGTCCATCTCTTTTTGCACAGACTATAGCCATGTCTTGACCACGTGTAGGTAAACTGGGACATATGTAGACAATTGCCCTCTTGAACCTTTAGTGACTTACAACACTCTTATACAGGATTTCCTAGACAGTTATATTATGTAGCACAGTGTTGGTGACACTGATGAGTGATACCTTATTATTCAGAGCAACTGCAATACTCACAATGCCATACAATACTAGAGTAAACAGTACCAGTACAGGATATCAATCTTTTATTTCTAGGCACAGTGTTCGTATCACTACCTGAATGTTGCCACACAAAGTACCACAGTACACATTAGTATTATGCACTTACATCTTACTCTGTTACTGTACACACTCTGGTCACAGCTTGACAACATGGGGGCATAGATGAGACATACTTGGCTTATTACTCTCATAACAGTTTGGGGAGTTGCTAGAGTGACAGATTTGTTCTTATAGATGTATGACAATCAGTTGTATTTCTTGTTTGCAGCTTATACATCTGGGATCATCCCACTGATTTCTCAGGGGGACAGAGTGACAGGCAGCAGATATGGGTCAATTTACTGGACATTCTAGACATATTTGTACAGTTGTGGGTTATGATTCTGTATGCAGACTACTACCACTCCCAGGATTCGAACCATGGCTGTGTGTGCTAAAATACAACAATCCATGTCGCAGTTGCATGTGCTATTTGGATTTTGTTGTTTGTCTTTTCACTGTTTCCTGTCTATGTCTCTCACAGTTTTACTAAATGACCTCTGGAGATTACACCAGTCATATACAAACATTCCTACACATTTTATTTATGTTGCACAGCATGGGTAACAGTGCTTAATACAGCAGTACTATTACGTGATTGCAAAGCTACATTACCATATGATACCAGAGTAAACACATGCAGTCCAGCAGTTAGGCCTTTATTGTCAGGCTATTATGCTTTTATTTACATAAAACCTTTATGAGACTCTTCCTGCCATATTCTCTGGTGTATGCAGTACTTGCCTTAAACAATACTGGTTTTGTACAGGCAATTAACTTACTAATACTTTTAGATTTATTTCCTATGACAGTACATGCAAGAGTATTAGTAACCTGTCTCGCGTCACAACCTCTCCAAGTGACATCCATGGGCCTCCTCATTCGCAGCCCACTCACTTGCCACTGTGAAGGACACAAGAGGAATATTTAGCCATACCTATCCATAATATACATGAGCTGGCAATTATTAAACACATAGTGGAGTGATACTTACACACAGCTGGGACCTCCCCTGTCCTCCTAGCCTCTTGGATCCACTGATCCAAGAGATCCCCCTTTCACCGCTTCAGGTCGGCATAGTGATGCCTGATTTGCTCACCAGTTCTGGGTATGCCAGTGGCACTGGTGAGGTAATGGGTGAGATGGTCCCAGGCTTCCTCTTTATATAGGGAACCCTGGTACTGGCCCTGCAGCAGTATCTGCTCATTGTCTCTGACAAGGAGTCCTGCCATGACTCTGGACTCCTGGATGTCCCAGCACTGCACCCGAAAGCACACACACCCTCTCCCATTCCAGACATGGTATCTACAACGGGAAGCTACAACCAGTTATGAGATGTATTCCCGCCTGTTGGGGTTAAATAGGGCCACTTTCCTGCACTTTGCCATGATTGGACAGTTTTGAAAAGGCTGAGCTATGGGAAGACTTGCTTACCTAAGGTTGGCATTTTTTAAAGGGGTATACCAATGGGCAAATTGAATTAGCTGGCCTAGACATTGCTTACACCTACTAAGCTGGCCTGTGCAATGCTTAGTGTTGCTTAATATTTAATTTGCATTATATTTGCTTTTTGGCATTGAATTTTTATTCATTACATGTTATATATGTGTCTGGTATTCATGATTCATGTGTACGTATACTGTATGGGGTCCTTGTGTTTACAAGGGGATTTCAACATTTTATTACAATTACAGCTCACATCTGGGCTTACTGCAGTACTCCAGTTCACATATTTATGTTATGTAGTAGGTTATAGAACATAAGACTGTATATAGATTCCTTTCATATGTTCAGTTTGATTTTACTATAGTGAGGATTTGTTTGGTGACACCTCAGTCTTATGTACTACTGTGATGGCTTAGTGTTTAACTTCTGACTAAAGTGTATGGGCTTCTGGGTTCAAGACCTGTGAAAGCTGTTTATTTTTTTTCTGGCAAGAATAGCGGCTGATGCATACAGTGTGATTAAGGTACTTTAAAGTACTTGTAAGTGGATTTGCATGGGTTTGTGTGAGAGTAAGCAATGCTAACCTCCATTTAATTATGCTTACAGAGAGTTAGCTTCAGTATTGCTTAACCTGTGTGCGCATTGCTTACCCCCATGCAAACAGGCTTAAACCTACTTACTAGTGCTTACATATGCTTACTCCCACTTACTACTGCTTAATAGTGCTTACACTTGCTTACAAGTGCTTACTCCCACTTACCACTGCACTCATTTAGACAGTAATGTCTAATGGTTCTTTGGAATGTGGGGGATTTGGAAGTTGTATGGAGTTATCATTCATTACACATTTTACCTTCCATTTGTATCTCTGATTCCTATGTACATATACTGTATGGGGCACATGTGATTATGTGTGGACTTTGCAACCTTATGACACTGACACATCATATCTGCATTTAATGCAGTACTCCAATTCACAAATATATGCTATTTAATAGGCTATGCAACTAAAAATATTGGTCATAAAGTGATTTGACATGGAAAATGAAATATGCTGCAGTGGGACTTGAACCAGGAATGCCTGCTTGTAAGGCGAATGCTCTGCCATCTACACTATTGGTATACGGCTTCATTTATATATATCTTGCTTTTTATCCTTTTCCTCCATTTAAGCTGCATTAACTGTAGCTAAGCAATGGGCAAACCCGCGCACCTATGGTTAAATTTAATCTGTTTCATAAAAAAATAAAGTATCTTTATAGTTTTTGTGTTAACTATTGCTCTTGTACATGTGGGGGGGTGTTGCTGGGGGTATGCGTACACCTATGAGCGGTCTCACTCATTCTTTTAGGACTTTCTGCTGTTCTTCATTGCAGGGTCATGTATATTTTGAGAGCTCTGGTCTCAGACACGCCCCCCTGCCTCTTACATGCTCCATGTAAGATAAGAGCTCAGGCAGCGCACCTTCATTAATATGCATGGTGTGCTTCCGTCCTACTCCTAAACGGCAACTTCTGTGCAGGACTAAGCTAGTCCCGCACAGAAGAATGGTAAATCCGGGGGAATATATTTCTGGTTAGTGTTGCTAACTAGATGTTTTAGACTCTTTGTTTAGACACATATAAACATTAATACAGTATGTTAATGGTGTTTTATAGGTGGCTAAATATAATATATATATATATATATATATATATATATATATATATATATATAGAGAGAGAGAGAGAGAGAGAGATGTATATATATATATATATATATATATATATATATATATATATATATATATATACTAGGTTTTTTTTTCTTTGGTCTGTTTAATTGGTGGGTAAATGATTGAATTGTTATAAAATGGTTTCTGATTTGAGGCAGCTGTTGTTACTTCTAAATAGTTGTTTCTATATGAAAGGGATAATTTTTTCATGATGTTGATATTTTGTGAGGAAGCTGGTGGTATGTGTGACTGTTCTCATTGTGAAGATTCATGACATGCACTGACAAGGCAGCTTGAGTGTTTTTTTTTTTTTTTTTTTTTTGCTTTCTGTACACTCCAAAGATTCAAGATTTGATTTCCTGCCAAAAATGCTATCTTCCTCACTAGAGAGAACCTCTGCTGTGCAAAAGCCTATTTAGATACTTTTTAAGTTTATGAAGCTGCAGCTTGAGGAAACAACAGTGATGTCATCACTTGACCTTTCAAACTTGTTAAATGGCTGTATTTAGAATTCTTTTTCTCTTGAAATTCTGTTATCTTTTACTTAGATACTTTAAATGGTAAATACTTAATTCTGATAAAAGTGTTTAACTCCTTTGAAAATACCCATGTTCTTTTATAGATGCATACATTCTGCAGACTTAATGACACTTTTAGTAACTAAATGACATCAAATGAACTAGAAGATGCATTAGAAAACTCATTATGTATATTAAGATCGGACTTATGTTATATAACTAAACCTTTAGTAACTAAACAGAGGATTGCGATACTTTTGTTGTAATAAGTGTTTTATATATATATATATATATATATATATATATATATATATATATATATTCAACAGATCCTTACATGAAAAATGTTAGCTAGATGACTAACTAAAAGGTTAAAATATCTGATGTTTCTTGAAAAGTCTTGAAAATACTGACAATCTTCTTAACCTTCAGCTTCTAATGTTTATACATACTTTGATCTGCTGTGTATTTCTGACATATCTACTTATCAGAGGTGCTATTATTATATGTGACATATTCATGTAGCTTCAGTTGTATTGGACACTCTTGTGTTAATGTATATTTCATGGACTCCAATTTCTTTAGTTGCTTTCATAATGATTTACTTATTTGTTTTTATACTATACTCAAGCAGAGATGGATAATTTGTGTCTTTTGGTGGTGGAGAGGTGGTGGATGGATGATTTAGTTAAGTTTTTAACAAAACCAGAAACTTTATGTTTCATGTATGTGTTTGTAAATAGTTTGGGGTTTTTGAAAGTAGTGCTTAATACCCATTATACATCCATGATAAGTAAGTTTTCAGTAGAATTCAATTCAACATGGAAGAAAGGTCTTTCAGTAAGTAACAACACACACATTATAGTCAATAGCTTATAAATGTTTATCATTAAATATTAATGGTTTGAACAATAATATCAAAAGAGATGGTTTGCTTAAATATATCAAAATTCATAAAGCCCAGATCATCTTTTTACAGGAAACCCATCTATTAAAAAAGATCTACAAAAATACTCATTTAATAGCTATAACATTCTGGCTGATTCATGTTTTAAGACTAAGAGAATGGCACTCTTATTATATGGAAAAATACTTATACTATGCCAAGAATTATAGATACAATTTCAGATAAAGATGGGATGCTAAGCATGGTTATTTTGGAAATCAATAGGAAGCATTATACTTTGAATAATACATACTGGATTCTGGGACTAAGTACTAAATATGTTGACAAATATCTGAACCTGATTACTTTAAATGCAAAAATTATAGCAGCAGGTGATTTTAACTGCCTATTATCAGGCATGGACACTTTTAAAAATAGTAAAATAAAACTAACTTCTCAAGAGAAGAAGTCAAATGACTTTACAAAGCAGATGGACCGTAAATACATATATGGTCTAAGAGAACATTATTCCTTATTATATATGCACTATTCATATCAGTTTGGTACACAAACAAACATTGCTAAGGTCTTTGTATCAAATAATATATACTCAAAAATAAGTGATGTATCTATAATGACTTGTCCACTTTTAGACCATAAAGCTATAAACTTTACATTAACTACGCATACAGATGATTTAAGATTTCTACAGAGAATTCCTGCTTCCATAACTAAGTTAAAAGACTTTAGGGAATGGATAATGAAAGAAATAGATATGTTTATGGAAACAAATGATAATGGTGAAGTGACTGCTACTATACTATGGGACACCTTTACAGATTTTAAATATATATATATATATATATATATATATATATATATATATATATATGTGTGTGTGTGTATGTATTGTAGAATAAAATCTTGGTACCTTAAAAAAGGAGAGAGTGGGACAAAGACCTTATAGATTAACAAAAAAAAAGACAAGATAAAAATGGACGCAAAACCAAATAAAGTAGCACATAATTAAATTACTAAGTTAAATCAAAAATACTCAGAAGTTCTGATTCATAAAGTAGCTATAAACCTGGAAAAATTGAAATTACAATCTTCAGCTGTAAATCCTAAATATCTACATAAATTAGTGGTAAGATCCAAAAAAATAAACAATCAAAATCTTATTAATGAGATTAAATATAAAAGTGATGGTTCAGTTAAGAGGAATATAACTTAATGGGCATATTAGAAGTGTTCAAAAACTACTATAAAGCTATAAATAATAACACACCTCTTTTGCAGACAGATAATGTAATAAATACTTTTATTCAAGAAAATATAACTACTAAGGGGTCAATGAAACAAAATAATCTTAAATAAACAAATAACACTAACAGAAGTGAAAGAGCAAGTATTTTTTTTTAAATATAATAAAGCTCCAGGACTGGATAGAATAATTCCTGAACTATATAAGATTTTTCCTGAATATATAATAAAAAAATGATGAGTGCCTTTACTATGGTTAAGCAAAAATGTATAACACTGCCACTGTGGAAATATTCAGTTATTTCCCCCATTTTAAAACAAGGTAAGGGCCCCAAATCTTGTGATTCATATAGGCCAATTTCATTACTAAACACTGATTATAAAATTTTCATGACGATATTAGCTAATAGGATAAAGAAAACAATACATAATCTAATGCATAATGATCAGACAGGGTTCATTTTTCATAGAAAAGTGCAAGATAACATTATTAAATTACTATCATTAATAGACATAGCATGCAAATAGAAAAAAAAAAAAACCTAACTATTATCAGCCTGGACATAGAAAAGGCTTTCCATTCTATTAGTTGATCATATCTACAAATAATCCTGATTGGTTTTGAATTCTCCTCAGATTTTGTCAACTTATTAATGAAAATTTATAGTGGGGTACAAGCTTGTGTGAAAATTGGATTATGTCTATCCTCACCACTAGAAATCCTCAAGGGAACTAGACAAGGCTGTCCTTTGTCACCATTATTGTTTGCTCTTTCAAAGGAACCTTTTGCTACATATATCAGAAACAAGCAAAATATAAAAGGCTTTCAAGTTAATAAGGCTATTGTCCTAAGATACAATTATTTGATGATATGTTGTTAACGTTGGGTGATATTGATGGTTCTTTGTATGATGTTATAAACACCTTAAGCAAATTTGAAAGAATTTCAGGGCTTAAATTTAATCATAATAAATCCAAAACATTACTATTAACAAAAAGATTAACAAAAACCTAAGAGAGAATAGTCGGTTTATTTGGAAGAATGATGTATTAGAATATTTGGGTGTTAGTATAAAGACTACATGGAAAGAGTCTGTTAAACTAAACTACAATAATTTAATAACCACCATTAGTGAACTAATCAAAAGATGCAGTAAAATGTTCTTCACAATGGAGGATAACTTTACCTAAAATCTTGTTTTATATACAGTCATTGATACTACCACCTCCCAAAAACCTATTTAAAAAATTAGATTACATTTTACTTAAATTTTTATGGTTCCCCTTAAAATCTAGGATTGCATATAAATTGTCCATTAGAGCTTGGAACAGTAATATGATAGCATTCCCCAGTTTAGATCTTTATTCCAAATCAATTATAAGTAATATAATATTACATTGGATCTTACCTACTTATATATGTGGCTGGAAAATAATACATGAGATTCATATAACTGATGTGAGAACTATACTATACTAAACTATAGAAAATCAGTTTAAGGAATGATATGGAATAAGTAGAGATCATTGGCTTTTATGTGAATTTTGTTTATTTAATAAAAAATTTGATCATTTTTCTTATGGCAGTAATCAAATATTTAATAACTAAAAATATAATTGTTTGTAATTACAGCATTAAACAATTCCTATTTCTTACATTCCCTATAGCATACCCACCTGATTGCTTAGATTCATTCAACAGCAATGCGATGCAAAAATTAAAGGAAAATAACTTGATATTCTGGCATGAGTTTATTGAAAATAAGAGTATTAAACCACTAAACTTTCTTCTATGTAGTTTTGGTAATAGGCAAGACAGTTGGTTGTTTATATACTCATTATGGCAGTTTATAGAAAACAAAATGAAAGTGTCAATCAACCTAGAGACAAAATCTATACCTAGTTTTTTCCAGGTTTTCATTAGGTGTCTTGAAAAGACAGATGATCAAAAATAAAGTATCTCACCTATCTATAAGAGAAGACACTCTAAAGTTTGACTCAGATTTTTAGAATTACTATGTAAAAATTAGTTGAAAAATATCTAATGAATCCAAAAATCTGTTATTGAAATCTATGTATGGTATCTCTTCTTCATTATATTGGAGAATGTATATATGGAAATTTATGAATATGAGTTTCTATACCCCACATAAAATAGATATTATACTCAAAAACAGTGAAAGTAAATCTTGGAGATGTGATGATTTACTAGAGGCCAACTGGGTTCACATGTTCCTTGAATGTAGAAATGTTCAATTCTGGAAAGACTTCAGATATTTTGTAAAGGCTTTATAGTCTGATAACTGTCATATTTCTAACTCACTAATCCTATTCAATGTTCCTACACCTAATGTAATTCCTAAATCTCAGATTCAGTTACTCTGGTCAGTTCTTGCAATTGCCAGAAAAGTTATTACTTTGAACTGGAAAAGTAAACAAGATTTGATGTTTAAAGAATGTATTAATTTAGAAAAAGTTGTTTGTAAAAAAGAACTGCAAACCATTTGTTATAGAACTCATAACATTACTCATAAAAAATAGCATGGCAAAAATGGGAAAACCTTTTGAACAAATACTGATAAATTCTCATGGATAAAATGATTGTTTATCATGGATGAATGTAAATATTGTAAATAGTTTTCATATTTTATTGTATTTGTTATATGTACATTTGCGTATGTTTATAATGAAAACAAAATAAAAATGTTTTTGGAAAAAAGAATGTGTGGGTTTTCTGTATATTTTAGGAGTAAAACACCCACTTATAATGTCTTTTGTGAGCCAAAAATCCAAGTATGAGATGCTAGTGTCATTACTCTCATAACTAAAGTTCAGGAAATTTGTGCTTATGTTGATAAATTCAATGAACTCTGAAATTTTCTTTTTTGTTTCACCCCAAACAATAAAAATATCATCCAAAATATGGGTGTAGAGTTTGCATGACTCAACGTATACAGAAGGAAAAAGGATTTTTTTTCTCCCATTGAATCATGCCTATATTTGCAAACAATCCACCACATGCAGAACCCACTGCCACTCTTGTGCATTGTAGGTAGTATTCACCATTATATTGTACTTAGTATACATATCTTAGATTAGAGGGTAGAAAGAGGATAATTATAGGAGAGGGAAAGTAGGAGATAGAAACGTATATATTTAAGTATTGTATTTAGTAGAGTTATTGTATGTGTGTGTGTGTGTGTGTGTGTGTGTGTGTGTGTGTGTGTGTGTGTGTGTGTGTGTGCATGTATATATATATATATATATATATATATATATATATATATATATATAAAACTAGTGACAAAAGAAACAAAAACTCTTGAAATACAGAAACAAACGCTCCAATAAGCCACGAGTCCAAAAACAGAAACGCACTTTAATTCACAAAGTAGAAAAAAAGCGTTTTCTCTCTTGCAAAAGCAAAAGCTTCATCAGCATACACAAAGCACAAACTCACAAGAATTTTTAAAAACCTTCACGAGTGACCAGTTGTTGATGTCACTTCCTGCTAATGCACCCAAGGTGCAATTAAAGCAAAATAACATACCATACATACAAAATTTTATAAAAATAAAATGTATGACAAGTATAAAAAATAGATATGAAATAATGCAAACAATACGTGAACACATTTTCATAACAGCCCTACCTATATGAATAAAGGTAAATAGACAATGTCCGAGCCCTCGAAAAGTATAAATATGAAAATGTGTAGCCATTAAATAACATACCCCTACCTACAATGACAAGGAGATAAAAAACCAGGCCACCGATAAAGTAATAAAAGGTGCACAAAGCACTACTAAAAAGGGCTAAAATTACATTATGTTTATTAATTTACATTACATTATGTATATTATTTATACATATTTATACTTTTCGGGGGCTCGGACATTGTCTATTTACCTTTATTCATATAGGTAGGGCTGTTATGAAAATGTGTTCACGTATTGTTTGCATTATTTCATATCTATTTTTTATACTTGTCATACATTTTATTTTTATAAAATGTTGTATGTATGGTATGTTATTTTGCTTTAATTGCACCTTGGGTGCATTAGCAGGAAGTGACATCAACAACTGGTCACTCGTGAAGGTTTTTAAAAATTCTTGTGAGTTTGTGCTTTGTGTATGCTGATGAAGCTTCTGCTTTTGCAGGAGCAAAAACGCTTTTTTTCTACTTTGTGAATTAAAGTGCGTTTCTGTTTTTGGACTCGTGGCTTATTGGAGCGTTTGTTTATATATATATATATATATATATATATATATATATATATATACATATATATATATATATATATATATATATATATATGTATATATATATATGTATTTGTATATATATATATATATGTATATATATCTCTCTCTCTAGATATATATATATATATATATATATATATATATATATATATATATATATACATATATGGGTCTACTTCATAACATTGAAATTTCATAACATTCAGATCAGAACATCGAAAATTCAAAACACTGAAACCCCAAAATATTGAAAACTCAGAACACTGAAAGTGTGCTTCATAACACTGAAAACTACATTGCACAAGTAAATAATATCACCTCCACCTACAACACCACCTAACTAACAATCACACTTTCTACTACGTTTCTTCAAGGGGCATGCCCCCCTGCACCTCCCATGGGGGCTTTGCCTCCCACCCCCCATAAATTAAATATACCAACTCCAAGATCACACTACAGTGGAAAAAAGTTAATTTCCTAACCTCAGTATATAGTGATTGTGATACAGTGATGTTAGGAAATTAACTTTTTTCCACTGTAGTGCGATCTTGGAGTTGGTAAATTTAATTTACCGGTGTGGGGGGTGATGCAAGGGGCTTGCCCCCCTGCAGAAACATAGTAGAAATTGTGTTTGTTAGGTAGGTGTTGTTATAGGTGGAGAGAATGTTATTTACATATGCATTGTAGTTTTCAATGTTATGAAGCACACTTTCAGTGTTCTGAGTTTTCAATGTTTTGGGTTTTCAGTGTTTTAGGATTTAGATGTTCGGGTCTCAATGTTATGAAATTTTAATGTTAGGAAGTAGACCCATATATATGACCCATATATATATATATATATATATATATATATATATATATATATATATATATGTTTTTTTTTTTTTTAATTTTTATTTTACATTTATTTAATGGTAAAGTCTTACTTGGAATGAAGCCAATTTTCAGCGGAAGCCTGGGGAGAAACACTCCAGATGCATGTATTTGTAATGTGGGAGGAAACTGGAGTACCTGGATGAAGCTCACATGAATGCAGGGAGGACATGCAGATTCCACACAGAAGGCATTCCAGCAGAGAATCAAGCCGGAGAACCTCTTGCTGTGAGGTGACAATGCTATCACTGCACCACTGCACTGTCCAATATATGTATGTATATAAAACATCTGAGGGTGTGGGGGCTTGCCCTCAACATTGGGAATGCATGGGGGGTTTGCTCTCTACAAAAAAGAATTTTAAAGGAGAAGACTGATGTTTATAATTCACTCCTCTCTTGTTTTTTCTTTCTTTTTTTTTTGTACTTTCATCACTCGGCATTCGGAACACCAACTTTTCAATAGTGAGCTGACATACATTCAGTTACTTACAAATAAATACTTTTGTAAAGTATATGCATGGTTCTGAGGCTGGGAAGAGCAGAGTGGTCAGGCGTATATAAAAGGGTAGAGAAACATTGAGATGGTTAAGTAATATTGTCAGAGAGGTTGCATTGACATTTGGCTGTTTGTATAAGATGATGGAAAGAGATTCCCAGAGTTTAGTTTAAAACTCCTAAAAAATTAAACACATACCTCATTTTTCATTCATTACAATGCAAAAAATAAAAGCAACTATGCACAGTGCATACATAAACACACACACACACACACACACACACACACACACACACACACACACACACACACACACAAGATTCTCTCTTAGGCCTCTTAAAACAAAGCATCTAAACCAAACTCGCTCTTAGTTTAAATAAATAAAAAATGTAACTTGCCCATTACACTGAAAAAATGCACACAACCCCCCCGATAAAAAACTACTCATCTAAATTGACTCAGTAGAAATGAACTTGTCTCTTATTAGAACCAAAATATTAAAACAAAACACTAAAAAGCTAATGAAAATCTGTTGACAAATAGCCATTAAGAGAAAAGCACTATCCCACAAGAAACGGCCCAATTCTAAATACCTAAAATAAAAATAAAAAAATAAACTTACTAAAATAACTGTATTATTACATTAACAAATGCAAATTACAAGTCTCATTGCAGTACTGAACTATATCAAGAAAATTAAATTTATTTCATTTACAAGACAAACCCAGTCATGAGTCTCTCCATTCGTAAAAATACAAGCCATATATATAATACCTTTTTCAGCAGCAACTTAGGGAATTATCATAGCTCAATGATGTAAATTCTGTAATCACTAATAAAGTGAAAATGAAAAAAAGAAACTGGATAAACAGAATATGTGGGGGCATACCACTCAACTGTCCAGATTTTGGGGTATTTATGGAAGAGATGTATGAGGGGTATGAATGGGACTATAATTATATTATGCTATATTGTTAGAACTCATATTTATAGCCAGTGTACATGTAACTAGCAAACAAACAATTAGTTAATCAAGGATAGGCCTTATATATGCCTTATAAGACTAAAACAAAAAACTCCCTGTCTAAGTCAATCACACTTAAGTACATGTTTTGAAGGTAGGTGCATTAATGCTGAGCAGTCCTATTAAAAGGCAGAATAGTACAGATGGTCTTATGGAAAACTAAAAAGAATGAAAGCTAGCATCAAAATTATGGTAAATTATGTGTACTTGAAAATTCATGTGCAGAATCATGTTGTCTCAGTCATGTACCATCATGTCACACAATTTAATTTTTCTTAACTCTTTATAATACATTTCTGTCATTAATATTGTTATTTGAGTGATTGTATCAATTAACTAATTTACTGGTTTATCCATAAAATGATTTTAACTTTTACTTACTGTTGGTTGCATAACATATGACTGATGAGGCATCCATGAAGTGCTCTGGACCTGTAATAATACCAAAAGCATATATTACTGATAATAATATACAGTGTCTCACTAGGAATACAATCACTTTTATTGTGCAAGCTCTCCTATAATAGGATCCTGAGGGACTTGTTTGAGATGTCATTTAAATACATCTCTCCTTCTTGTCGTTTAATGAATTAAGACAATTGTTTTAATCCATGGCTTAAAAATAATTGCTTGCATTGTTTTGACAGCAGTACAAAAAAAAATGTTTTATTGTAGATAGCAATACTTATAACAGAGGGTAAAGGAAAGTTGTTTTATACAGAATTATTAAGGGAAAGCAAATATCCCTTATACAACAAACTGGAGACAAAGACTTTGTTAGAGCCAAGATTTATAATCTATGACTTGAAAAATAAAGAAATATAACTTATGCGTGATTTACTATCACTTATTCTGCTAAGGATGATTAACCATGCGTTTGTGATGATAACGCTACAATAAATCACTGATGATATAAGTTACTTTTACCCAAAAGGTTTACAGACATTTTTATCAGGACATGGATACCAATGCATAATAAAAGTAAAATGGCTGTTTCATGAGATACTGATAATGATATCTTATTAATGAAGGGATACTCTCATATTAGGTTACATTGTCAAGACTCTGATGAAGGTATCAGCAAACCTTCAAGACAGTTTCTTATGTGGTAGCACCCATTGCAGTTAACCTTTCTCGCACTATGTTTAGGATCATAGGATCATAAGAGATTACTAGGCTATCGACCTGGCGGTCATTTTAAGCCTAGCTGTTTCATCCCAATGTAATACCATAGAAATGCTAGTCAATACCAAAGATTGCATTTAGTGATGACTGCCCATGTCCAGGAGGGTTGTGGGCTATATCTTTGGTAAGAATTTACGGTGCCCCATCCACTCACCTAGGTTCTTCTTGAACAGTGGCATAGATGTGCTTTGTTTCACATTAATTGGTAGCCTTTTCCAAAAATGTGGCAGTCACTGGAAGATAAATCTGTCCCTTCAACATGTCCTATTTAAGTTGCAGACCATATTTAGGTCCCTGGAATGGGTAGGCCTAGTCCCATTTGATTTATGGATATGCAACAAGTTTATTAGGTTTGGGTCTTGGTTTGCTCTGTAGGCCAGGTGTAAGTCACCTCAAAGAAGTCTATACAATATGGAGTATAGTGACAGGGACTTTAATCAGTCTCTGTAAGGCACATGTTGTAGCCCATTGATCTTCTTTGTTAGAAACCACTGAGGTCTCCCTATTTGCTGTAAGTGCTTAATATGGTACATGCTAAATGGGGCATTATACTCAGTTATGGGCCTGATAACAGCTGCGTATGGGGGGGGTATTACTTCTTTTGGTCTTGAGGTGATGCCTTTACTAATCAAGTGTGCTACGTAGAAAGCTTTCCTTACTATGGTAGACACATAGTGGTTGAAGTTAAGGTTACAGTCAACTTCTGATCCCAGGACCCTTACCACTTCATGGGTACTCTGGGTATTGTTGTTGATTTGATAGTGTGAAGGGCCATTTATTGTGCCAAAGGGAATGATGATGCCTTTCTTTGCATTCAGTTTGAGACCATGACTAATATAGCAGTTTTTGGTCTGCTTGAAACTCTTCTGGAGTATACTGGTATACTGGCATCATTTGGGGCACTCAAGTCTTTTAACAATAGATACTGTTATGACTCTGTCATAGTCCATGTTGGTGTGAATGACTTGAGATGTACCTCTCTGGAGTATATGAAGACAGACATGATTGAGCTCGCTGAATGTTTCCCAGGTAGGTATGTCCCTAGCTCTAAGCAGCATCCTATCATCACCTAGAATGATGCCTCAATACAAACAGAAAAGGATTGACTTTAACAACTGGCTTAGTTTCTGGTATCATTCCAAGGGGATCCAGTATCTGACAGCCTGGGAAGACATGATTGACAGGCCATGATGCTTTGCCAGAGATGGCCTCCATCTTTCTCCCCTGGGCTTCAGGCTTCTGGCAAAGGCTCTTGCCTCCCCAATAGTGCCTTTTTAGGCAAAGCCATGAGCACAAAATGACCAACATGAAAAATTCTTCTAAACAAAATTTAAAGGTCATGCAGCTAAATGCTAGGAGCCTTAGCATGAAACAGCACTCATTGCAAGCATTTCTCATCCTGGAGGATGCTGACATTTGTGCAGTCACTTAAACCTGGTTCAAAGCTGCTGTGAGCACCCCAGCCTTACCAGGTTACTCATCCTACCATACTTTCAGACCCCAAACAGAGGGCTACAAAGCCAAAGGAGGTGGAGTTTCAATATTTATCAAAGACATACACACCGCCAGGCTTTTCCAACGGTATGATGCAAAGGAGACACTCCAAGAGCAGTTAACTGTTGACAAAACACCTATTCAAATCATAGCTAGCTACAGAACCCCAATCATGACTCAGGGCACCCATTTCCCCTATCTGGACTAACTTGAATCCATCAAGATTCAACCCTCTACACTGATCCTGTGTGACTTTAACTACCCAACCATAGAGTGGAAGACCTATTCTAGCCCAAACATGAATGCCCAGAGATTCCTTGACTTCATCAATGCCAATGCATTGGATTAGCTGGTCAACACCCCCACAAGAGATGAAAAATATCCTGGACCTGGTACTAACCAACATGGGTAGCCACTTTAGCACCCCTACAGTGTCATCCCTTTTGGTAAGATCCGACCATAAAGTGATCACAATTGAAGTCACCATCTCCTCTGAACCCCCCCCCCACCAGTCAGGGTCAAACAAAAAAAACTTTTCCAAATCTGACTACAATCTCCAGAGAGCAGGTATAAGCAGCTTCACAGCCACCATCTCTTCAGTTGGAACTAGCACTAATGTCCAAGCCTACACCAAAAAACTATATAAGCATATACATAACTGTATGGACTCAGTAATACCTGACAGGACCAAATCATCTTCCTCTAGGAAGAGTAAACCTGTCTGGTGGACAGCAGCAATAAACAAAATTTATAATAAAAGGAAAAACATGCTGTGCAGGACCAAGAAGGAGCAGGTGCTGAGTTGGATGCAATCTCTCCTTTGTCTGAACAAGCAAATAAGGTCACTGGTGAAATCCTCTAAGGCTAAATTTTAGTCCAAATTGGGACATTCACTAAGGACAATCACAAGGCCTTCTTCACATATACCCGGAATCTCAAAGGTAACACTCAAATCTGTTCTGAACTGGTGTTCAAGAATGCCACATACACAAATTCCATAGATATAGCCAGCCTGCTAGCAGAGAAGTTCAGTGAAACCTTCATCCCCCTGCCCCCTATCAATAAACCAGGATATCCCCAGCACCTGCCCCCATCCCCTCATCACCAGGGAACAGATCTTTAATGCTCTCTCAAAGGCAAAAAATACAGTCTCTATGGGATCCAACAACATCCCTGGCTGCATCCTGCATGAACTCAGGCATGACCTCTCAGCTCCATTAGACACCCTATTCAACCAAAGCCTGAGCACTGGCTTCGTCCCAGCCAAATGAAGGACAGCCACTGTTGTCTCTCTACACAAAGATGGAGTGTCCACTGACCTAGGCAATTATAGGCCCACATCAGTCTAACTAGCCTGATCTACAAGGCCATGGAACACATTATAATGGACCTTATAAACAAGGACATTGGCAACCTCCAAACCCTTGACCCCACACAGTTTGGTTTTGTCAAAGGGAGGCCATGCCTATTAAACTTGATCAACTTCTTTTAAACAGTCATCAAAGCCACGGACGAGGGGAAGATGGTGCTCACCACATACCTTGACCTAGCCAAAGCCTTTAATACTATTCCCCACTCAGGCATAATAGATGCACTCTCCCAACTAGGCATCAGCCTGAATGTTACCAGATGAGTGGCTAACTGGCTCATTGATAGAACCCACTCAGTCAAAATAGGGGAAGCCACATCTAGTAGTAGACTTGTAATGAGTGGTGTATCCCAAGGATTGGTCTTGGGACCTCTATTTTTTGTGATATACTTTTCTGAGGTGCAAGCCAAAAACAGTGGTCTGTGGCTGACCAAGTTTGCACATGACTGCAAGCTGGGTGCTGTCTTAAATTCCTCTAGTGATGTGAACATCCTCCAAGAGGGCCTTACCCAGACTAATGATTGGTGCCAGGAGCATGGCCTCAAACTGAATGCCAAGAAATGCATCATTATCCCCTTTGGGGAAAATGGAATTACACTAATTATCACATTAATAACAATGTACTAAGCATGCAAGCAGTCATGAAGGACTTGGGCACCCAGGTTGATAGGAACCTGACTTTTGACCACCATGTTGCCTCTGTTGTATGGATGGCTTTCTACGTGGCCCACCTCATAAGTAAGGGTATTTCATCCAGGAACAAGGAGGTCATAATATCCCTGCACTCATCCCTTATCAGACCCATTATCGAGTACAGTGCCTCCTTCGGCATGTACCTTGCCAAGCTCATGCAGCAGCTGGAGAGGCAACAGATCTTCCTGACCAGGAAAATCCAAGGTCTCAAACATATTCCTTATACAGATAGGCTAAAAGCCTTGTTCTTCTACTCAGTCTTGTACAGACTGCTCAGAGGTGATCTGTGGCTGGTATACAAGGCCGTCTCAAACCCAGCCTTGATGGAGTTGCTGCATATCCATAAATCAAAATCCACTCGAGCAACATGCATGCAAGGCCTAAACCTGGTCTGTGACATTAATAGAACTTTTTGTCAGGAGAGATTTGTGTCCCAGAGACTCCCCTGTCTATGGAATAGACTCTCTCTCCATGTTAAGCAGAGTATGTCTGTAGCCCTCTTTAAGAGGAACCTGAAAGACTGGATGTTAAACAGAAAATACCCCCCTGGGATCCCACCTGTGTCCCTGCTGGACAAGGGAAACAGGTGCTGACTTTGTGAGAACATGGGCAAAATTCTTGGCTAGACTTATAAGGGCCTCCAGACCAATAGCCTACTATCATCCTATGAACCTATGAACCAATGACTGGACCTAGTTTGCAGTCGCCTGCAAACTTGGTAAGCCAAAACCCCTTATTTTGACCTGAACATCTGAAAAGTATATATTAAACAGTAGAGGGCCCAGCATTGATCCCCCTGCTGGTAACAGGTCTGTTGGTTGATGTGGAGTCACCCATTTTGATAGTGTGTGCCCGGCTTGTGAACCAGTTTGGCAATCCTTCTTACAACAAAGGGGTTTATGTTCAGTTTGCTAAGTTTATTGTTAATGCCTGAATGAGGGAATGTGTCAAATTCCTTTGCCAAGTTGAAGTATGTTGTGTGCACAAACTTGCCATCATCAATGGCCTTGGTCATGCTTTTAAAGAAATCCACCTGATTTAACAGACAGGATCTGCCCTTCACGTAGCTGAATTGGGTACAATCCAGGGTTTGGAGATCACCTATGTATTTATTTATAAGGTCCATAATGATACATTCCATGGCCTTACAGATGGGTCTGGTTAGGCTTAGGGGTCTGTAATTCTATGGATCTGTTGGTAAGCCATCTTTGTGGAGAGGAATAACTGCAGCTGTTTTCCATTCTGCAACTCTATGGTTAGGCTATGATTGAAAAGGGTACTTAGTGGTGATGCTAGTTCATATTTTAGTCTGTTTAGAAGACAGCCTGGGATGTCGTCTGGTCCCACAGAGGCAATGCTTTTTGCCTTGGACAGGGCTTTGAGGACCTCCTCTTAAGATATGTAGGGTGGGAGGATTTGAGAGAAGGTTTGCTGTACGTTAGGAGGGGATAAGGGAGTGAAAGTTTCATCAAACCTATCTGCTAGCAGGTTTGCTATCTCTGTGAGGTCAGTGTGTGTGATAGCATTGACCACTAGTTCTGCACATGCTTAGGTCCTACTCTTTAAGTTATGTACATAGCTGTAAAAGACCTTATGGTTATCCTTTGCTGTACTTGCTAAGTTTCTCTCAAAGGAGCCTAGAAGGATTTGACAAGTTGCCTTATTTGCCTTTTGAGGCTGAGGAGGGTGATTTTCCATTGCTGGGACCTTGCCTTTGTTTTCTTGGACACCAACATTTTGCATTTATTGTAAAGTTTGTTGATGCTGGATGTCCACCATGGCATCTTGTGTTTTCGTGGGGCTCTGGTTTTGATTCTTTCTGGTACAGCCAAGTGTATACACTTATGTAAGTGATTGTATAGGGCTTTAGTGTAAGCTTTGGTATAGTTACCACTTCCATCGTGGGGTGTGGCTTGAAATGCATTTATACTTTCACCTAAGAGTTTATAGTTTGCCTTGGTAAAGATTTTTTAGTCTGATTTAATCCTTTCTGAGTTCTGGTGTTAGGGTCAGCTTAAAGGTGACTGATTTTGTTCAGTTTTAACTAATGGGGCTCTGACAGTTGAAGCAGTGCATCTGTTTGACATGTTGGTGAGGACCAGATGTAGAATATTTGCTCCTCTTGTCAGGGTATGGACAGTTTGTTCCAGGGCATTTGAATTCACAAAGTCAAGGAACTTTTACGCTAGCAAGTTAGCGCTAGCAAAAGTTTCCCAGTTGATGATGGAATAATTGAAATCCCCCATAACCAGTGTGTTCTGTAAAATTTGGATTGTCTCCAGTTTGGTCAAACAGGCTTCCTGGGTGTCATGACCCATGGAGGGGATCAGTAACTAGCTATGACTTGAATGGGTGTCTTACTCACCATAACCTGGACTTAGAGTAATTTCATGTAGTTGTGCAGTCTAACTAGACGGGAGGTGAATTTATCTCTAATATAGATTGAAACACTGCCTCCTTTGGTTTACACATGTTCATTTTGCAGTCTAAAGGCATGGAATGCATTGTAGCCTTGCAGGGCCAGGATACACTCTGAGGCCTTGAACGAGGTTTCTGTGACTGCACAGACATCTACATCTTCTAGTGATAGAAGTTGTTCCAGGGCGTGCACTTTTTGGTTTTAAGCTCCTAGCATTTAAAAGCATGATCCTTATTTTGTTCTGACTGGTTAATTTCACATTGGTAATATTTTTGAGATTTTGCCTAAAAAAGGCACTAT
Source organism: Protopterus annectens (assembly GCF_019279795.1). Taxonomy (NCBI): domain Eukaryota; kingdom Metazoa; phylum Chordata; order Ceratodontiformes; family Protopteridae; genus Protopterus; species Protopterus annectens. The sequence goes on from NC_056732.1 coordinate 310,582,118, forward strand.
GGGGGAGGCAAAAGCCTTTTCCAGAAGTTGAAAGCTTAGAAGTGCCAGGTGCAAACCTTCTCTAGAAAAGCAGCGAGGTTTGTTGATCATGGCTTCCCAGGCTGACCCTTTCAATGACACCAAAAACTGAGCCAATTATTGAAATCAATCATTTTTTTTGTTTATACTGCGGCATCATTCTAGATAAAGGTAGTATGCTGCTCAAGGCTTGGGACATACCTGCCTGGGACACATACTCAGAGAGCTCAACCATGCCTCTCTTCATATAGTCCAGTGAGGTACATCTAAGGTCACTCACACCAACATGAACTATGACAGAGTTATAATGGTACTTGTTGCTGAGAGCTAAATACATGTGTGATTTGACAAATTCTGGCAAATTCTGGCACCAGATAGGCAGCTGACCATGACTTTCTCTTTGTCTAACCTGGTGAGTGATTCAATATCTGTGTGTCTCATTATTGTGTCTCCAATGACAAGAAAACTTGTTTTTTTGATTGTTACACCTTACAGGCTTGGTGGGTGAGACACTGGTATTGCTATGTATCACTGGTGTTGTGGCAACTATGTTAGCTGTAGCAGTCTTGTGTTTTGGAGGTCTCTGGTGTTTTGGTAAGTTTTTCAAGAGAACCTCTGTGTATGTGGATTTAAGTGTTTGATGCTTACTATGTGTGTGAGTAGTGATATGTGTATGAGTAGTGGTACTATGTGAATATGTACTGGCTGGTCAGTTGACAACCTTCTCTGTGTTACTGTTTTGAGTGAGAGAGAGCATGCATTCTAGATTCTTGGTGTAAACACATCCCTCACACTTTGTACTAGAGTGTGTTATTGGCAGAGGGTTGTCTGTATACATGAGGCAATTGCTACACAGCCTCAAGAGACCCAAGTCAACAAAGTTGGCAGAAGAAACAAGGGTAGTCCAATTGTCCATAATGCTAGATTGAAGACTGTTGTCACTAGGGCTGGCTATTCAAAAATGATCACGGAGGAACTCAGTGAATGTAAATTTCTGCCTGTGTATTAGGAAAAATTTGTTGAATTTAACTGTCCGGCTTTGGAGCACACTTGCATGGCATTATGTGGTGGTGTGCATCATGCAAACAAGCAGAAACCTGCTCAAATGGAGCACCTAAATACCAGAAGGCAAAACTTGAAAAAAAACTCTAAAAAGATTCAAAGGGACCAAATATGCTCATTCCAAGCCCTAGACTGGCATCCCTTTACCAGACAGATCTCAATCTGCACAATTCTCTCACAAAAGTGCAAATAGGCTCCTTCCAATCCAAGAATGTCTGGAACATGTGGTCAAAACAAACAAACAACTACAAACAGTTTCAGAAACAATAAGCTGTATCAGGTCTAGTTTCAGCGGGAAACACTAGACAATGTTTAACACAGCAGGAAAATACCTGTGAGATACTGAAAAAACTTTTAAAACAGCAGAAAATCAGCCAGAAGACTCAAAAAATGTTTTAAACAGTTAACAAATCAGTTATTTAAACAATGCTAGGTGGGAAATCCAGAACAAGCAGAACATATAGCTTTAAAACAGTGAAAAAATACCAGTAAATACTTAACAGTGAAAACAACAAAGCATCTTTGTAAACAGTGAAACCAGCAACAAAATTCAGTTTAACAGGCACAGTAAAGCAGACAATTGCAGTACAATAGTGTAGTTTAGTACACATTAAATAAATACAGTATAAAAGTAGGAAGCAGGCAATAAAAAAGTGCAGTCAATAGTATAAATAAGCAAAGAAAAAAACAAAAAAAAGAGCAACTTATGTTTTTTTTGGAAGCTCAGAAGCCTCTAGTCCTCTGGAATCTCAGTTTAGAATTGTGACCCATAGCCCACATCAGTTCATCTCGGTACAAACAAACAATGCAGGGCCTAAATACCAGAAGCTAAAACTTAAAAAAAAATCTAAAAAGATTCAAAAGGAGCAGGGAAGATGCTTATCCAAGCCCTAGACTGGACTCCCTTTATGAGACAGGTTCCAATCAACACAATTCTCTCACAAAACTGCAGATAGGCCTGTAAAAATCCAAGATGGCCAGGAAAATATGCTCAGAACCAACAAACCACTATAAACAGTTCCAGAAGGTGCAAGCCTGTATCTGAACTATGCTACAGCTACTAGAGAATGTTTAACACAACCGTAAAAAAGCAGTGAGACACTGAAAAAATGTTTAAAACAACAGAAAATCAGCCAGGATGCTCTCTAAAGAATGTTTTCAACAGTTAACAGATCAGTTATTTAAGCAGCATTTGACGGGAAAACCTGAAAACAAATAGCTTTAAAACAGTGAAAAAATACCAGTAAATACTTAACAAACAGTGAAAACAGCAATACAATTCAATTTTACAGACACAGTAAAGCAAGCAATTGCAGAACAACAGTGCAGTTTAGTACACAGTAAATAAATACAGTATAAAAGTAGGTGGCATGCAATAAAAATTGCAGTGAATAGTATAAATAAGCAAAAAAATGGCAACTTATGTTTTTTGGAAGCTCAGAAGCCTCTAGTCATCTGGTATCCTTGCTCAGAGGCCAGAGAATGTTTAACACAGCAGAAACATAGCAGTGAGTCATTGAGAAAATGTTTAAAACAACAGAAAATCAGCCAGGAGGCTCTAAAGAATGTTTTAAAAAGTTAACAAATCAGTTATTTAAACACTGCTTGGCAGAAAAGCCAGAAAAGCAGAACAGATAACATTAAAAGAGTGAAAAATACCAGTAAATAATTAAACAATGAAAACAACAACAAATCTTTGTAAACAGTGAAAACAGCAATACAATTCAATTTTACAGGCACAGTAAAGCAGACAATTGCAGTACAACAGTGTAATTTAGTACATCGTAAATAAATACAGTATAAAAGTAGGTGGCAGGCAATAAAAAAAGTGCAGAAAATAATAAAAATAAGCAAAAAAAAAAAAATAGGTAACATATGGATTTTTGGAAGTCAGAAGCTAATCTTTTTTATATGTCACCGAGTAACACAACACTGTATATGTTATTATAGCAATAACCCACGCCTGGGTGTGGGTAATGCTGGATTTACCCACGGTTGGTGTGGTTTGGTCCCGAGGGCGAAGCCCGAGGGACCAAACAAAGCCAACCGTGGGTAAATACAGCATTACCCACACCCAGAAGTGGGTTATTGCTATTATACCATGACATTATTTAAGAAAAGAAACTATTACTTTTCTTAAATAATGGCATAGTATAATGCCTGTTTACTGCCCTTCCGCAGATGTCTGGCATCCGCGGCAGTTCTGATGTACTGCGCACCTGCGCAGTACATCAGAGCTGTGGGCAAAAGCAAAAGAGAAAGCAAGATCTCCGTTGCTATTTTTTACTGTTTTTGCTATGTTAAATGGGTTTAACATAACAAGACAGTTTTAAAATAAGCAACGGAGATGTCCGTTGCTTATTTTAAAACTGTCTCGCTATGTTAAACCCATTTAACATAGCAAAACAGTAAAAAAAGCAACGGAGATCTTGCTTTCTCTGTTGCTTTTTTTTTTAAAACCTGTCTCGCTATGTTAAATGGGTTTAGCATAGCGAGACAGCTTTAAAATAAGCAACGGAGATCTCCGTTGCTTATTTTAAAGCTGTCTCGCTATGTTAAACCTTTTTAACATAGCGAGACAGTGTTTTAAAAGTAGAGTTATACTAATGGAAAAAAGTCCGGGCGACCAGACCTTTTTCCATTAGTATAACTCGATTTACAATGTGCACGCTGGCCAATCAGCGTGCACGTTTTGGGGGGGGTCATGGTATAATATATGTGTCTTCCCAGTCTTTTCCATTGTGAAATAAAGCATGAGGCCTCATCATTATGCCTGAACATTAATTTGTTGACTGATCAGTTGATCCTGCAGTTAAATCTTGGATTTCTCCTGATTATCTCAGATCTCTCCCAATTAAGCAAGCGCTTTTGGGTTAAAAATATCAAAATTCTCACTGTACAAGGACTGCTTCCCTTACACATAAAGGCTGCACTATTAATGATCCTGAATATGAAGGAAAGCTACCTGCATATCATCCAAAACAAGAGTTTTAGGCAGTTTCTTTACTTTGTGCTTGTTAGGAAACATTGACAATTGAGTTTTCTGTCAACTGATCTCTCATGGGTGCCCAGTGAGTTTATGCTGTGCTAAACAGCAGCGTTTGCCAACCTCAGAATATGGGATTCATTTCATTCCCTTACCAGAATGACTGCTTGATTGAATCTTGTTAGAGTAGTAGATCAACAATTCCCTTCATTGCATCATTTGTTGTATGACCAACCCGAGGACCTCTCTCAAACACTGAGTGTTCATTCTGTCACCAAACTCTACTAAAACATTCAAAGGGGCAATGCTGGATACTTGAGCAGCCAGACTGTCTTTATCCCCTTAGAAAGTACTTCTCCTAAATCAGTCTTCTGCCTTTCATATTCCAGAAGACACATCTAACAGAAAGGGCTTTCCAGAATTTACTGAGCTACATGCCTGCCTCTATTTTTGCAGTTCTTTTAGCCAAACTTAACATCTTTCAAATTCAGTGGCTTTTTAAAAATTTATAGTTATAACACCACAACCTGTGGGAGCAGGTTATCCAGTTTATTGCAGATGAAGAGGGAATGACTCTGGTAGGCACAGCAGGTAAAGATAATCCTAGATTGCCCTTTATGGTCCTGGACAATTACCAGCCCTTAACCAGAGCTCCTTTGGATTACTTTGCTTTGAAAAGTGCAATAGAGATGAATCAAAGGATCCAGAGACATGCACATAAATGTGAAGCATGTGATGTCTTTAATTTATACACTGCAAATTTTGAAATTACTGTCAAAGAGCACTTCAGTGACAAGGTGTATTTACAAACAGGGAGTGACAAATTCTGGCTTGCTGTGTAGGTGAGACATAATATCCTGGGAACTCACCTGAGAAAGATATGGGGACAGTAACACAGTTGTCATCAAGTCTGAAGGCATGGTAGACACAAAACTCAGGTACAGAGGTAGCACGTCCTTTACACTTAAACCATGCCTCAATAAATAGACAAATATACATGAGTTATAAATGTTGGACAGCCTCAAAAGTCAGATAATTTGTTGAGGAGAATTCTGACACTCAGCAGAGACTCTTTAATGTGATCCAGTTTTGAGTTTGATATGTTTGTTAGACTAGAATATTTATTATCTGTTTTCTGCCCAAAAGGACACTATAGAGGCAACAAAGACTTTAGGTGCAGGCCATCTTTTACGAAGAAAGTTGTACTGTCAAGCATCTTGTACTATGCTGAGACAAACTGGATCCCAGTGGAATAACACTGACTATTTAGCCAATCATTGGTGTCAATTATCTTTTCTCTGAACTTAGTCATCATTCTTGGAGAGAAAAGGTTTGTACTCAGGACCAGTGTCTTATCTGCATTTGTCACTTGCACCTATGCTTCACTGCATGTCCCTCATGATTTTCCACTCAAGCCATTCACTTCCACTTAGACAATTATGATGGCACAGTCCTGTTTGTTAGGTGAAAGTATCTTCAGAGACCTTGTGATGTCAGAGATACTATAAACCGAAATACAATTCACTCTTACCTGATCTTTGTCCAGCCTAATTATAGCATTAAAAAAGAACAAATGTAATATGACAGGCAGAAAACTTTTATTAAAACAAAAATCAAAAACGGTAAGCATTGCGTAGACAGCTTCTACTTCATCAGACCATAGTTTATCTAGTTAAAACACATTCTTTATATATTAACATCAACTGTTAAAAACCAGTAGAACTTGAGAATAAAATCATGTGATCAAATGTCATTAAAAGACAAATTAGGTCGCCTTCTTTTCAGTCTCAGTCTTAAAGAGACATTATCATTTTAAAAACCTTCTTTATCAGCCTGTAAATGCAAAATCCAAAATCCATTTTCTCCCCAGAGGATCTCTGGGCTCTAAGCCAGTCAAATTCCAGCTCCATATTCACGGCTCTTCCAGCAGCTAAGCAACTACTCAAACTCAGGTCACCAGCATTGCATTCGGTGCTTTATCTCTTTGAGCTAAAAGCTACAAGATAGAGCTGTGCAAAGTGTATGCAAAATAGGTTGTGAAAATGTCCCATTAGTGCTACCTTCCAAATAAAGGCAGACATGCAGAGTGAGAAAAGGACTGAGGATTAGTAGGTAATAGGAAATATAGAGACTAGAATTAATACAATCAACAGCTCAACAATTAAATATGCCTGGAGCTGAGCAGCAGATTATCTCTTAGCAATAGAGTGATGTAGTTTTGATTTACTACAGTTTTGCTGACAGGTTTCATTAGTAGTATTGAGTTTAATTTTAAATGTATTAGAAAACAATAGGTGTAAAGCTCCTACTTGAAGATTTAAAGAAGGGCATGAAGATTAAAGAAGGCCAAACAATATGTCCTGTTGGATGTTATACATAGTGAACTGCTAAAGGGTCCCACAGAAGGACCCATACTTCCTGGAGAACCAAAGAGACAGACAGGGCATAAGTAATGCATTTGCATAATTCCATGTTAATGCAATACACTCCACATATTATGGTCACCTTTTACATCTCTTCCCAATCCTCACCTAGCAAAATGGGGCTTATGTTTGGCGTGATGCCATTTGCTTTCAGAGTAGTGACTGAGCCTTGATCTCTGCCCTCAGTATATGATTCTAGAATTTTCAGTGAGCATTTTTTAATATACTATGGCTCTTGCGGATGATTGAAGTAGTGAGGAGTGACAGAAGGATAGCCTGCACATAAGAAACTATACTGTTGAGAAAATCTCAATTCATTGATTCACTGCTCAATTTCCCATGGCAAGCTACCATCTTAACCCAAGGATCTCCTGCAACTTTTGCTTGTTCTCTGTATATCAGTACATAAACTATCTAAAATGTAAAAAGTACCATAAGTTATTATTTTAGATACCATTACAAGTGATGTTTTAGTAATCTGCTCAAAGAAGCTTTCTGAGATTTGACAACCCTGACCAAGGAGATAACAATGACATTATGTGTAGGGGAACCTACATCTTGATCTAGATTTGTTGCTTATTTGTTTTACTTTCTATGGCTATCAAATAATTTCAGGGATTATCCTGCAGTACTCTGTGCATTATCACAATGATGAACCTGACATGTCTTGCTAAGTGCTTGCAAAAAGGTTTAGCTGAAGGTACATCTATTTTAAATACTTGTAGCAGTGCTTTGATGATTCATTAGTTTAATTAATATTATGCCTTTTTACATTAACAAATATAAATGAAGATGCCATGAGAATGAAATCTGGCAAAGTTGGATCTCACATACCTGATATGTTGAAACCGGAGAAGCAGCAATAAATGGCGTGATGGATGTCTGTGCAATCATGCGATTTGTTGCAATACTGTACTGTGGAGAATAAAACCTGAAAACAGAAAAGACACAGCATGTTTATATCACACTTCTCTGCTACCAACATACCTAACACTAATAGCAAGATGACAGTCACAAATCTGTTTGTAAATGTTTTGGTACAGGCTAGTGCATAACGTCTCTTCTGGCATTGCTCATAAAACAATATTTAATAGAAAAAATGCAATAGTATAATAGCTTCTTGCTTAAAAATACACTTATGATTAGCATGTGGTAGACAAACAAAAGAAAAATAAGATTTTTTTTTTTTAATTAGGAACTACCATTAACAGTGGCTGCCAGTGTTGCTACATATTTTAGTTTCATTTAATGCTGTCTTGATGAACTGTATTAATTTAGGCATAAATCTGAGCCTAACTTTTAACTACAGGAACAGGTTCACTGCTGTCATGATCCCTGCACGTAGTGATCTGCAAAATACAAATGAAGATGATGAGGAATATGATGTGAAAGTGAAAGGTAGTGGCTTATAACCAAGATGTCTATCTTCAACTTTATCATACATTAATAAAAGTGTTTTGCATCCATTAGCCATTGAGATTGCCCTTTCAGAAAGAGAAAGAAGGAAAGCAATGCTGATAATATTATTCATTTTTTTCTTTGAGTGCCTTCTGTAATATGCTATGACAGCACTCACTCCCAGTCTTTTTATGAAGCCCTTTTAGTGCAGGAAATATTTGTCAACAGAGACAGGTATACACAATTTAAAAGGTGCAAAGCGTATTGCCACACTGTTGTGCCATATTAACAGTGTATAACTGGCATGCGTCTCTTAGATACTCCAAATATTTATCCCTGTTCTTTTCACATTAGGTTTTAACTGTGCATGTATGAAGTACTCAGCTGACCTCTTAATGCCCTGTAATTATATACTTGCACTACTGTACTATATAGATCTATCTCTCTTATTTTAACAAAAATAACTTTTATTAAAAAAACAAGATATTCAAAACAGTACACACCAAATAACCAAAAGCAATAACTGAAATATTCAAAAATACTTTTAATGGCCAACCAAGACAGCAAGCAGAAGTAAAATACACAGTTTTATTTAAAAAGTGAGCACTTTCATGCCCAACTGAGCACTTCTTCAGACCAATATAAAGCAATTAAAAACCAACAGCTCTTATATAGTCAATGCATCACATAAAATCAGTGACATATCTACTTACCACTGAAGCTATTTAAATAAATAACTAGCTTTAAGAATTGGTTTTAAAGGTATATAACCATTTAACCCTGGATGTACATCTGCTTGAAATCTAACAATCCATCCAGTCTCATGCTGTTCTGTAATATATTTCAAACACAGGCTACAAAGGTAGGTAGAAAGACAAATATCTATCTATCTGTCTGTCTATATATATATATATATATATATATATATATATATATATATATATATATAGATATATATATGGGTTTTATTCTATCCTTCAACAAGCTTATCAAACATACTCTCCCGGATTCACGAACCCTCCGTGTAAGACTAAATAAGTCTTACTCGGAGGATGCAGTTGAATGGTACGACATCAGTGTGCCATGAATATTCATGAGGGCATGCTGACTCAACTGCAAGTCTAACATGGACCGTGCAGGAAATCAGGGGGCATGTCCGACTGCTGAGCAGTCTATATATCCACGCCCCTGCAAGTGTCCGAAATGCAAAATGTAAACACACAACAGCGAGTCCACTCAAATGTCCATGTACCCAACACCACACTCCCTGACATTGTAAACCCCCAGCACAATTACAAAAAGTAAAACATTAATTTTATTTTGTTTAATTCCCGAAATAGCTGCCTGAATTTGCTCGTGTGTGCGCAGGTGTCCCCATTGCTTAGCTGCAGTTAGCAATCCCGACATGGAAGAGCATAAGAAGGAATGTTTATGGAAATTATGCCAAATAGCAATAGCATAATGGTAGAGCGTTCGCACAAAGAGGAAGCATTCATGGTTCGAGTCCCACCACTCCCCTTCCTATTTATGTTTTAAATTAGTATATGAAATAATACCTGACATATATGATTAGAGTTTTACTAAAAAGCAGTGAAATGGCCTATGTATCAGTGAATGAAATATATATTCATAAAGGATCCTGATATATAATTGTCCACAGTTAAGCAGTGCTTTACCCAGCACAATATAGGTGCCCGTAGTTCAGCAGTGCTTTACCCAGTGCAATAGAGTTGCCCATAGCCAAATAGCGCTTTACCCAGCGCAATAGAGTTGCCCATAGCTAAATAGTGCTTTACCCAGCACAATTGGTTTGCGTGGAGGTGCACGCCTCGCCAACCAGCGCACCGTAGGGCAACATGGAGCAACGTTGAGCAAAGTTGCTTAAACACAGCCACACCCCCTAGCCTGTCTGGACAGTAGTAAAATAAAATGAATGACAAGGTTCAAACCCAGGACTCTGTGCACCATAATCAAAGCACTGAACCACTAAGCTATGACAGCTTAGGATAAACAGCCACTGTCAACATACATATACTTATAAATGGGAGAATAACCATTACTAAGCAGGCCTGCAGTCAGCCGAGAATTTTCAAAAATGACCAATCACAAAAAAGTGCGGGGAAATGCGGCATATTTAAGCCCCATAGGTGGGAATACTCGCCATAACTGATTATAGCTCCCATCTGCAGTTAGAATGGCTGGTGCTGGAGAGGGTACATGCTTCCGAGCGCAACGTTAGGGCATCAAGGAGTCGAAATACATGGTTTGGCTCCTTGTCCGCCATCATGAGTCAAAACTCCTGCAGGGCCAGTTCCAAGGGACAGAGTACATGGCAGAGGCTTGGAACCGGTTAGCTCATGACATCACCAGTGTCACAGGCATTCCTCGGACTGGTGAGCAGATCCGTCACCACCATGCAGACCTGATGAGATCGAAGCAGGACCTACTGAACCAATGGATACAGGAGGCCCGTGGGATGCAAGATGCCCCACAACTGAGTAGGTAGCCATGGAATGCAGTATGTAAGAAATGATAATTGATTCTGTATAATGGATAGGTATGTCCAAATATCCCTTCATTTACTTCACAGCTGCAGGTGACCATGCTGCGTATCAGCAAGCCTATGCAGATAGGCTGCTAAGGCTGCACCACCAGGCAGGTTAGTGATTATTCTGCATGTATTGTTATATAAAATAGGAGAGAGAGCCTGAAAGAAAGTGTTGTAGTCCAATAATACAGCCATAAAATGCCCTGAATAAGTCCTCTGCATGTACTGTTATATAAAATAAGTCAGAGAGCCAGAAAAAGAGTGTAGTAACCCATTAAGAAAGGTAAAATATGTCCGGAATAATATCTCTGCAGGTACTGTCATATAAAATAAGTGAGCAAGCCTGAAAAAGAGTGTTCTAACCTATTAATAAAGGTATAATATGTCTTGAATATGTCTTCCATATGCACTGTAATATCAAATAAAGGAGAGAGCCTGCGTAAAAGTGTGTAATGTAATTAATAAAGGTATAAAACCTGTAGTGTGTCTGTGTCACTTACTTTGAAATGTTGTTGTACCCTTGTATTATACAAATAGTACTGTTTTAATAAGTGCTGGCAAACCACAGTTGGGCAGTCCATTCTAAAGTGGGTGATGGAAGTGCTAGTAGCTGTGAAGCATATATACAGTCCTCAACAGTCAGTTACTGGCTGACATGCATAAGTAAATCTGGCACACGAGTAGCTTGTTAATTTGTTCCCCAGAAATGTGAGTGTGCTACAAGAAATGCAGGCTTCTGTACAAATTGAGCTGAAAATGTCATGTGAACACATCCAGATATGTAGATAAAGAAATATAAATAAAATCAAGAAATATGTAGCAGTAACATCTGCATCTTGGACAGTTAGTATGTCAGATATAGGTCAGGTATGTAATAAACTAGCCAAACCCATTACACAACCTAATGCATGTTGGCAAGTGTAATAATACATGTAGGGGATATACACCTGCAGTCACTAGGAATGTAGTGTAGACTAAAAGTACTTATAAGATGTTAATTGAGGTTTCTTTTTACACCCTACTGTATGTGCATAAACCATGCAATTCCACATCTCAATGGGTATGTGTAATCTCAACCATTTGTTGGGACATATGTCCTATTGTTCTATAAATATCTGCATTCACTTTGATGCATGTGCCCTGTTCAAACACCACAATCATGGTGGCCTGTTGCTACCAATCATCCCTGCATGCTGTTGGAATGTCCACTGTCGTTCAATATATGCATGTGTTATGCTTGCTGTTCAACTGTTGGAACCTTGGTGTGTTGGGTTAATGGGAATATTACTGCATGCGGTTACAACTAATTTGGAATGCTGTTGTTTATGTTTTAATTAAACACACCTAATCACAGAACATATGGGAAGGCTGGTCCCAGCGGACACACCTGTCCCTCCTCAGCTGGCGAGTGCACCTAGCACCAGCAGGTCTGGTGCCCAGCCTGGGCTCCCCTCCTCCATTGGTCCTGTGCCACCTTCGGGTGGAAGCTCTGCAGGCAATGGGGCTTGTCCCCCCATGCAAGCGTGGGTGGAGAACGGCCACCTGTCACCCTTCAAAGGGTCCGGGTTGTAGTGCGTAGGGAGATCCAGTGTTTAGTCGCTGATCTCCTATGCCAGCTCGAGGCGAGAGTGACATGTCTCATGGGTGAGCCTACCTGTCCTACGCAGCCCCCAGCACAGCCACCCTCGGGGCTGTGAAGGTGCAGTGGTGACTGCCCATGGGTAAGGATCTCAGTTCCACTGTTACCATCTGTGGGCTCATGGGCTTGCGATTTCCAAACATCCGTCCACGTCAATTGTGTTCACCCACCCCATGTGTCATACACCGCCCCTGTATGTTTCTTGCTTGTCTTGTATGTTTACCTCCCCAACCTACCTCACCAAACATACCTAATTCCTCTACCTCACTTTCCACTCTCACCTGAAAAAAAAAAAAAAAAAAAAAAAAAAAGGGCCATCTGTACCCACAAAAAAATTATGCCTCATACATAGCTGTCCATTTCGCACACATGTCCGCTGGACATGTAAACTGATAATTGTAATTGGCAGTACAACATACGTTGTTGTCCTCACCCCTCTTCCAGGGGTGGAATGTTTCAAATGTCACTCCAGATTTATTGCATATGCACAGCTGTTGCTGGTAAAGAAATGGGCAGCTATGGACCTTCCCTACACCGGTCCTGCACATCCCGAGCTTGTTTTCCTACTATCTTTCCCTCTTTGTGCCCCCTTTTTCACCACTTTCCTATCTCCCCATTTTCTTTTCTTTCAAAGAAATTAGCGCAGGGGTTAGCGGGAGTAAGCACTTTTAAGCAGTAGTAAGCGGGATTAAGCGAGTGTGTGCATGTGTGCGCTTAGCTAAGCATCGCTAAGCGTTGCACAAACCCGCACAAACCCGCTTACAACTGCTTAAAAGTGCCTTAGTCACTGTATGTCAGGGCCCTTGTTCTGCTCAGCAGCAAAATAAAATACCTCTGCCAGTCTCAAACCCCAGACCATTGACACAATAGACTGCATGAATTACCACTAAGCCACAGCAGATATACAATAACTTGCTGCTCAAATAAATATATCATGCATTTCAATGACTGAATGTAAAGGAAAAATAGGAAGGTCATAACATAAAGCTTATTTTGTGGATCTTTAAAAGCAATTGTTGTGAAATGCATTACATGAGTGTGATATGAGAAGCAGCCATTCTAGCAGCAAATAAAGTTACAGAGGCACTTTATAACCCCCCACACAGTATCATAGCAGGACAAACAGTGGCAAATCTGATTAGGGCAGAGTCCATACTACCTAACTGTGACTCCTTTACAGAGATGTCCCTGATTGTAAAACATATTTAAGCTGTGTCCCTCTGAATCCCTCTGAAAAGTACTGATGTCAGTCAGAAAGGTGGGGTATTACACAATGAATACAGACAATAATAACAGTAGACACCACTTGTACTTCATAAAAGGAGTACAAATCCATATGCACTGCTTCACACAAGTCTAGACTTTTACTGTCTCTATTATGTGTAAGGTGTACTTCACATTTAACTACCTATCCCTGACTCCATGCAAAGATGTATCTGAGAGTTTCATAGGCCTGGCAGAGGCACAAACACACAGGCATTGCAGCTATCCTGCTGTTACACACTCTGCAAATAGCTGTGGTAGGACTTTCACAAGCATACCCTTATGTAGGAGTACAACACAGAAATACCAAAGGATGTAGCCATGTACTGGTAGCAACTGACTGTAACAATGCCATTGTACTAGTGATGAAAACACCTGTGGGTTGCACAGACAAAGAATATCAGTGTAACATTTGACTACCATCTGGATAGGCTCACAGTTGGGAACTATGCAGACAGACCACCTGCCTTGATAAACCAACAGGTATACACTAATCCTTTAAGTCCAGTAAGATAACATTCAGACAATAATACAAAATGCTCTCTGTATGTCAGCACCCCCCTCCCACACACTTTAAATACACTTGTGTGTTTAGGGTCTACTAAGGATGTAGGTAGGCATACACAGTACTGGAATTGTCCAGTTGTCCTGTGAACCCTGTGCTAATGTCAACAATAAAACCACAAACCCTGCAGAAGTGAGTACATTAATATTCACAGTATAACAGTTCACAAACAGTTCGTGTGCCAAAAGAATACTTCTCAATAACTGTGTTTGTATGGCAGTTAATTATATGAGTAGAAAAGAAACTACATAGTCACATAAATGTTTTGTAAGCATTTGTAGGGGTGAGTTAAACTCTACACTGATAGCTCTGTACTGCAAGTGGCAACAGTCAGGTCTGAGTACAACATGTACATCACTGTCTACACCTCTAGCTGCATTTATAAGACGTATACCAACCTTCTGACTTACACAACAGTGTCCACAACAAACAAGCATGGGCCCCACTCTGGAAATCTGAAAGGGCTATGCCTACATACCTTAGCAATTTATAGCATTGGGTTGCTATGACAGTGAGTACTGCAATTACCACACAGCAGGCTGTATGCATTTACCAAATGCTGGGCACTAATTGGTGCAGAGGGCATCACATGAACATGCCCAGCTACCTATAAAAGCAGATTGTACTTGCTATCCCCACATGCAATCATTACATTGCATGTGTCAGCAACTACTGACAAACTTTATTACTTAATAAAGAAACCTTACTTAAGTAAATATTATATTTACTCCTGTAAAACCGAAATATATTAATTAAGAAAAAAAAAAACAATTAATAACCAATAATAACAAATAAGTAAAAAAAGTTACTTAATAAATAAAACAAAACATTGAAAAGCATACACAGACGGACCTGACAGTGAGTAACAGGTATGTAACAGATTTATAGCTACCGGCAAGTAGCAGATGTTTATGAATAGTACTGTACATACTCAGAAACATGCATAAGTGGCAGCAGTAGGTATGTATGCAGTGATGCCATGCATAACTACTGCCATGGACAAATTAGTGTGTAACTGTGTGCAGTGGGACATAACTGTGACATATGTATCTCAGCATTATATGTCGAACATCTGAACATGTTATCTATGGTCTGTACAGTACTGTGTATAATGGCAGTTTGGGGGAGTAGTGCAAACACCTATGTAAACTTGGATGTGACAGAGTATGACATGCATGATAGTAACATAATTTGTAGCTTAGCATTGGCAACTGCTGTACCAGACTAGTATAGTAATGTTAGCATTTGCAGCTATATATACTCCCTGTACTATTACTGTATGCACACATGTGACAACTGTCATGTTGTAGCAAGGCCCAACAGGTCATCTGTGAGGTGTATGGACTTACAACACTGTGGACCCTGTGTGTGTATGGCACACACATATGAAGAGATATGAATGTGTCTGATAAATTAGCATCTGAACATGTACATAGAGCAAGGGACATACTGCAACTGTTTGTGAAGGGTGGACAATTATATGTTGTTGCAGGTTGTTATGTGCATTTACATATGTAGGTGGTAGTGTGTGGCAAACAAGACAGCATATAGTGCTGGCATATGACATGTGTCATTTAAACGCCGTGGGTATGATTCCTCAAGTGTTAGTCTTCCAGATAGTGGGTCCTGCTAAAGGTACATGGGCTGAGACTACCTTCCATGCATTCTGCACAGGACTGTGCAATATCATTACATAACTGCATCCCTCTCAACCTTTACATAAGTGATATTCCCACCATGAAAGCTGGACTGTATATGTGCCTATATGTATATCTATATGTACACCAATGGATGTTCATATGTACGCCCAAGCTCAATGTTGTAAACGTATTGCCATCCCTCTTGTTAAAAACCCTGTACCCATGAACTACCATATAGGTGGTAGTCGACTCAACACCGAAAGTGTGATGAGAGACTACGGGACAAAGGTGGACAGTAGTGTCCCTATTGATAATCACAGTGCCACACTATTCATGTAAACTGAGTATGGTCCACATGTCATCAGAAAAGGTGCATCATCCATGGAATAAGAGATCAGTGTTCCACTGTACTCATCAGTCATAACACCCATGATAGAGTACATTGGCCCTGTCGGTATGTACCTCAGAAGACATTCACAGTGACGGTAGATGCCAGACACATACCTCACAAAGAGTATTACCAGATTCAAACAGATGCCCTATGCAGACTGTCTTACAAAACCACAGCTACACTGTGTCACATACCGCCTACCAAGAGGCAACCTCTGCCTAACATACAAAGCTATGCCAAACCCACAGGTGTTGGACATGCTCCATATATACAGATTAAACTCCATACAAGTTACACACTGATCTAAACCCTGTAACGTGAAAAAGCAGAACATGCTGGAGTGGTACATTATCATCTCAGATACATACCATACTCTGGAACTAACCACCTATCAATAGCAAATGAAGGTCCTCATTAGCAGTTGTCATGAATAATCATGATGAGTGGGTGTGAGATAGGAAACACAACCCAGGAGTCACCACTGTGGCTCTGCATGACAGGGGCACATGAACCTACATTACATGGGTGTGGAAGGGCAGGGTACCATACGACTAGGCTTCCATAGGCCCTACGGATAATAGCCTATTAACTACCTCTAGTTTGTTTGTATAACTTAAGCACTATTCCAGGCATTCTTCAAAGTATTCAATTGTATTTATTACTGCTTGGTAGTATCTTGATTAAAGTGTAGCTATCATTCTAAATCTTTTGGATTAAGCACTTGGGCTTCAGACCAGTTGTTTTACATTAGGAAGGTTTGTGGCCTGCACTGTGGTGGCAGGACAGGTGGCTTACATCCTTCTAAGTTGGGAACTGCTGATTGAGGGCTCAGTGTCTGTTATTCTAAAAGTGTATTAGTTCTGGTTTAAGCACTTGGGCTTCAGGCCAGTTATTTTACATTAAGAAGGTTCGTGGTCTGCACTCTTGTGGGAGAAGAGGCTGGACTCTGCCCTTCTGAGCTGGGAATTTCTGGTTAAAGGCTTATAGTGCCTGCATATTTCAACTGTTTCTTACTGTAATTGGTACACCTTGTTTGCTGTAGTCCTCTCTTAAAACCTAGTTGCCTCGTGGTTTTGGCGTCCTTTCAGGCTTGTTGGCTGTTGGTGAAGCACCCACCAAGAGGAGAAAACGCTGAGAGAAGAAAGGAGCCACTTTTGAAATTTTAAGTATTTTTCCTCTGTTTATTTGCTAAGTTTTTCTGCATAGTTGCCTAGTTTGAGCATTTTCTGGCTTGTTAAACTTGATTTCTGCATTAGTAGCTGTATTTAGAGCACAACCAAAAGCTATTTACTGAATTTCCTGTTTGCACTTAATTTTAAAATAGTTTTTTTCTCAAAACTTGCATATTTTCTGTCTTTGGCCTAGCACTTACTGTACTCCAAAAAAAAAAAAAAAAAAAAAAAAAAAAAAAAAAGCTCAGCACTTGTCTTAAAAGCATCTTCTTTTCAGGTTTAGCACTTCTGTATTATACAAAGTCCCTCACTAGCGAACCCCCCCCCCAGGAGTACCCACTTCCTAAGTCCTCTCTTATTCAGTTACACCCCTAACTTCTTAATTTCTCTAGCATGTCGAAGGGCCAGATGCTGGCGTCCTCCCCTGTCCAGTTGGTGAATCTGGGAATATTGAGGCAATGTTACAATTGCCTCATGTACACAGACAACCCTCTCCTCCTCCCACATAACACAAATACTTGCGAGAGATGCAGCTATTTGGCCAAACTGGAGGCTGAGCTCTCTCAACTCAGGACTGGCAAGACCAGACAGGAGGAGAAGGCAACTACACACACCACAAAACCAGTCTCACATAAAGCTATCACAACAATGAATCAAACACATAAACACATTAACGAAACACAAAAAAGCCAAGGGATAGCGTTCCGCCAAGCACGTAATAAAATCTTATTATACTCTCTGCCAAGTACGATGTCAACTGCAAATGAAGCAACGATGCAGTTGACATCGTACTTGGCAGAGAGTATAATAAGATTTTATTACGTGCTTGGCGGAACGCTATCCCTTGGCTTTTTTGTGTTTCGACAGTTTGTTTGCCTTTTTGGATTCACATAAACACACTAAGACATACTCGGAGGCTCTGAGCAAAAATTTACCTAAACAGCAGAGGCCTCCAAAGCAGACACCCAAGCAACTGCCACCTCATGACACACCACAGGCAACACATAAACCACAAAATCAGTGTGCAAAGCAGTCACAGCCCTTAAGGCCAAATACAACACCAAACATACTTGTCATAGGTGACTCCATAGTCAGACACACTGACGTCCCACTCACCAGGCTGAATAAGGTGAGGGTCACAGTAAGCTGCCTATCGGGCGCTAGAATCCGCCACATAACACAAGCACTCGGGTCACTCCACAGCAAGTACAAATATGACACAGTCATTGTCCATGCTGGTGTGAACGACCTGAGACGTACCTCCCTGGACTACATGAAAAGAGACATAGAGGAGCTCTCTGATTATGTAGCCCAGGCAGGTATGACCCTGACCCTGAGCAGTATCCTTCCTTCACCAAGAATGATGCCACAACATAGAGACAAGATGATCAGCTTTAACAATTGGCTTAATTTCTGGTGTCATTCTAAGGGGATCCAGTGTCTGTCTGCCTGGGATGACATGCTTGACAAGCCACGCTGCTTCGCAAGAGACGGCTTGCACCTGTCACCCCTGGGATTCCGGATATTGGCTAAGGCTCTTGCCACTCCATAGTGCCTTTTTTAGGCAAGGCTCAAATTCGAAACCTACCACCCTAGAAAACAAAAATGGGAAGAAACTAAGGGTAATGCTGCTCAATGCCAGAAGTCTAAATCTCAAAATGCACGCACTCGAGGCCCTTCTCAGTATGGAGAACATCGATGTCTGTGCTGTAACTGAAACCTGGTTCAAGGCTCCTGAGAGCA
The DNA here is from genome assembly GCF_019279795.1 of Protopterus annectens. Taxonomy (NCBI): domain Eukaryota; kingdom Metazoa; phylum Chordata; order Ceratodontiformes; family Protopteridae; genus Protopterus; species Protopterus annectens. The sequence goes on from NC_056732.1 coordinate 310,600,966, forward strand.
CCCCGGCACTATCAGGTTTTACCTCATATCATGCTCCAGCCCCAAAACCCGCCACACCACAAAAGGAGGGGTGTATCCATATTCATCAAGGATACCCACACCTCCAGGTTGGTGGCAACGCATGGCATCGGAAACCATCCAGGTGCAATTAACCATAGGCAAAACTGCTCTACAATTTGTAGCATGCTACAGGCCACCCTCTCAAACTCAGGAACCCCACACAGCCTTCCTGAAGACACTGAAGGGTATAAATGTATCTCCAAACACCATTATATTGGGTGACTTCAACTACCTGAATATAGACTGGGAACATTACTCAAGCCCCAACATTTTAGCCCAAAGGTTCCTGGAGTTCATAAATTCAAATGCCATGGAACAACTAGTCACAGTTCCCACAAGAGGAGAAAATATACTTGATCTCATCATCACAAACATGGGGACAAAATGCTCCACACCGGAAGTATATCCCTCATTGGTGAGATCAGATCATAAACTAATCTCACTGGAAATTCACATCCCGCCCCCACCCCAAACAAAAAAGACCACAGTGAAGAACTTCTCTAAAGCAAACTTCACACTACTCAAGACTGGTGTGGTATCCTTCAAGGCCCCCGAGCCAGTGGAAACCACAACCCAAGCTGCGGAAGCCCTTACAAATGCCTTCTACGAACACCTCCAGGACTGCATGGATCAGGCAATGCCTAATAAAACCAAGACTCTTTCCACCAAGGGCAAACGTCCAGTCTGGTGGACCCCAGCCATAAACAAACTTTACAATAAGAGGAGAAAGCTGTTACATGATAGAGCAAAATCCATAAAAGAGAAGACACCCTTGATCATTATTAGTAAAAAAATAAGAGCACTCATAAAATCATCCAAGGCCAACTTTGAGAGAAAAATTGCCATAGATTCAAAAGACAATCATAAGGCCTTCTTCAGCTATGTTAGAAACCTGGGTGGAATCTCCCAGATATGCTCAGAATTAGTCCAAAATGATACAAAAATCACTGAACCCACAGACATTGCCAACATACTGGCGGACAGGTTCAGTGCAAACTTCACCCCCCCCCCCCCAAAAGCAGAGATAACTATCCCAGCGGAGTGTAGCCTCCCAGACATCTCAAATGCGCAGGTAAAAGCTGCTCTCTCTAAAGCTAAAAACACAGCATCAATGGGACCGTATGGTGTCCCCGGCTGTGTGCTACACGAACTCAATGAGGAACTAAACCCGCACATAAGGCAGCTGTTTAATCTTAGCCTTACCACAGGATACGTGCCCAAAAAGTGGCGTACGGCAACTGTGGTCACACTCCAAAAAGGTGGTGCCTCTACGGACCCTGGTAATTACCGCCCCATAAGCTTAACAAGCCTGGTCTGCAAAGCTATGGAGAGGATCATAATGGAACTCATAAACAAAGACATAGGGGACTTGCAGACATTGGGCCCGACCCAGTTTGGCTTTGTCAAGGGCAGATCATGCCTTTTGAACTTGGTCGACTTCTTCGAAACAGTCACCAAGGCCATTGATGAGGGAAAGGCAGTCCATACAGCCTACCTTGACCTTGCAAAAGCTTTCGACACAATACCCCACTCAGGTATTATAGAGAAACTTACCAGCTTAAATGTAAACCCATATGTCACAAGATGGGTTGCAAACTGGCTAAAGGACAGAACCGACAGGGTCAGAGTTGCTGGCACCATGTCAGACTCCAAGCCGGTCACAAGTGGTGTCCCACAGGGCTCAGTCCTTGGCCCCCTGTTGTTCGGCATCTACTTCTCAGAAGTACAGGCAAACATAGGAGGACTATGGCTGACAAAGTTTGCAGATGACTGCAAACTGGGCGCCATAGTGGAAAGTACATCGGACACAGATATCCTTCAGAGGGGTCTCACGGAAACTGATAGCTGGTGCCAGAGCTATGGCCTGAAGTTAAATGCCAAAAAATGTATAGTCATACCCTTCGGGAAAAACAAGGTAACCCCAGGCTACCATATAGGTGGCAATCCACTAAGCACAGAAGAGGTTATCAGGGACCTGGGGACCCAGGTTGACAGTGGCCTTTCTTTTGACACTCACATTGCTAAAGTGGTTAGAAAGACTTTCTACATTGCCCACCTGATCATGAAGGGATTCACATCCAGATCAAGTGAGGTCATTGTTCCCCTGTACTCTTCACTTATCAGACCAATGACTGAGTACAATGCCCCATTCGGGATGTATCTCACCCGACACCTGCAGCAATTGGAGAGACCCCAAAAGTTCCTCACCAAAAGGATAAAGGGATTCCAAAATCTGTCATATGTTGCCAGACTGAAGAAACTCCAGCTCTATTCAGTCGCATACCATCTGCTCAGAGGTGACCTGTGCCTGACATACAAGGCCATGTCCAACCCGGAATTAATGGACATGCTCCACCTCAAAAAATCCAAATCTACCAGATCCACTAGAGCAAGCGACTTAAACTTTAGCACGGATATAAATAAGACATGCTGGAGGGATAGATCTGTCACTCAGAGACTCCCAATGCTGTGGAATAAAATCCCGGTCCATGTAAGGCAGAGCACCTCGCTGGCTCTGTTCAAGAGAAATCTTGACCGGTGGATGGGAGATCATAGGTTTACCCCGGGAATCATCTCTGTGTCACTGCTGGACAGAGGCAAAACAAACTAATGGGCACAATATTTTTTAACATAAGGGGTGGCGTAAGCCACAAAACTTTGGGCTAGGCTTATAAATGCCTTAGGGCAGATAGCCTAGTATAAACCTATGAACGTATGAACCTAGGACCCGATACACACACGCATGTACTTGTTGCATTACTTGCTATGTGAGGTTGACTGGGTGTGACAGTGAATGTGTAGGCGAATGTGTCAAAGTTGTGTATATGTGTGATAGCCTAGTGGGAAACTGTGTATATCATGGTAAGTAGTGTTGTAGCTCAAATCCCAGCAAAGGATATGTATGCTATTGCTAGGCAGGAAAAGCAGTAAGGCATATGGTGTGACGTAGTCCCATGGTTTTGACTGGAGTGTGCCATTGTAGGTTTAAGCAGTACATGTATGCTTATTGATTGGTAAAACTAGTGAATACAAATCCTGTATGAACAGTAGTACTACCTGAAGCTGTAGGCCTAAACAGCACAGTATGGTTTATATCCACATTGCTTGGACACACTGTTTTGTTTGTTACCTGTAGTCCTCACACATTACAAACCTCAGGCATTAGGTTTTGTAGGTGCTGACACACAGTACTGTATGTTGCACAGGTAAAACTGATCTGGGTTGCCATACCTTTGTGTCCTGTAGGTATGTCTGATGTGTGTGTGAGTATGCCTGTAACATGGACTCAATGGTATGTGTGTCACAGGATATATGTGCATATCTAGCAGCATGTGTAGTGTATTACAGCAGTGTGTCACCTATAGTGATGAATGTGCACATTTGTTACTGAGGGGTTTGCTATCAACAAGTAGCATGGTGTACTGATAGTACTTAAACTGTACTTAACATTCATTTCAATGGATGACAAATGTCTGCATGCATTAGCTTCATACACACCCCCTGTGGCTAGGTGGTGCACTGTGTCACATAGAGTGTTCCATGTACTGTTGTATAGTCTTACATACTGGCTCCACTTTGCAGCTGTGCAGAACATGTTTTGGAATATAGTATGTGCCAGGCACTGTCAGGCAGCTGTGGGCTGAGCAGTCCTATGTGGTATTAAAGGTGTGTATCTTCTGACAGCCAATAGGTTGCTATATATGACATTTCATTGATGTCTATACTTTAGCATGTTAAGTGTGCCACATGACTTGCTCACAATTATTGTTTTATTGTCTTACAGGAATATGTTTCACAACAGGAAGCCTGCCTATTCCCCTGAGGAGGAGGAGGTCTTCTTTGATGCCCTGGTACAGCATTACAACCTGCTGTTCTCCAGATCTAGCCAGGACCAGCATGGACGCACTGCACTGTGGCAGGATGTTGTCCATCGGGTGAATGATGTAGGTATGCATAACTGGACTTATGAGAAGGTACGCCATCACTGCAGTGATTCAGACATGTCCGGCAGCATGCCTCCCATGTCCACAGATAACAGCTTGCCACAGGTGGCGGTGCATCAGCACATCCCCCCCTCACCAGAGTGGAAGAGCTGCTCCTCAGAGTAGTGGCTCCTGGCCAACCAGTACAATAGACATGCGTCATCATGGAGGCTGGAGTCACCCAGCACGTAGATACAGAGCGTGCAGGTAACATGGCATATCTGTAGACTACTGTTAGATCAATTGTTAGAACATGTATTTACCAGATGTGTACTGTGTATTCAGAAGATGTGGAGCCTGGTGTCATGCAATACTGATACTTTGGAACATAATTTGTATGCCTGTGACTGTCACCTCTTGTACTACTGTGGAACTGCAAACACACAGCAGCAATGCCATAGTTGTTGACACTGACAAACTGTCTCATATCCTTGTAGGTCCCTCTGGTGTGATAGCAAGACAGCAGACCCATGTTGATGAGTGTTCTACATTTAATATAGCATATAACATGTGCATGTCATTGGAGAGTTGTAGGCCATATACACATGTAAAACACCTACACATAATGCATGCTCTGCATGTTCTCTGTGGGACTATGCACATCCCAGTAACATGAGTATCCACCTCAAACACATGCAATACACAGAGCATCCCAACCAATTGTGGTACACTGTAGTGGACATTGTATAGACAGAGTCAATACACATGCACACTACATACACCACTTTGTGATATGCAGTTAGTGTTAATTTGATACACATGGCATATGTAGACACCTGCTGTAAGGTCATACTCCAGTATCCCAAATGTCAACAACACAGTACACATACTATACCTGTGGGTAGAGGACTATCATGGGGCGATGTGACATGCTTCAACACACAACACATTCATGTGAGGCAATGCTCCCTATTGAACACCTTACATACCCATGTAACAACTGGCTGTGAAATGGTTAATGTAGCCAATGTGGTGCAGGTCAGGTACAGCAAGATAGTTGCCAGTGTGACATACATTAGTGGCCTTGAGTGACCACATGATGCTGCCTGATGAAGGCTCATGGTACTACACTGCATCCAGTTACAGTAACTACAGTACTACACATAGCATTCATTGCTATACACATGACAGTTGTGTGCATCCGACCATGGTATGTATACCTATGAGTGATGGTGCACAGGACATTGGAAAGCGTTCCACACATGCACAGCAATGTTGTGTCCATGTACACGTTGTGTTCCAAGGTGAGGCCAATCATTGAACAACACACATGCATCAAAGACATGTATACTGTTATCAGCAAGGACTCTCCACACTTGCACTGAATGCTGTTGAGCAACACACATCCTGCATGCTGACACGTGTGATAGAACTCTTTGGCTTGTGATACTGTACTGCACCATCAACCACTAATGGATATGTTCCGTATTGCTGTTGGTGTGTGTGTGTGTGTGTGTGTGTGTGTGTGTGTGTGTGTGTGTCAACTTGACTGAGTAGTGTTTGTGTGCATGTGTGCATGTGTGCATGTGTTCATGTGTGCATGTGTGCATGTGTGCATGTGTGCATGTGTACATGTGTGCATGTGTGCATGTGTTCATGTGTGCATGTGCGCTAACATCCTGTACAGATTGTGAAGTGTGTTTCCTGTCTTCCTCTCACAGGTGCTCAGGTATTGGATGAGTGCAGCAGGGATCCTGAGGTCACTGCCACAAATAGTGGGCATGATGACACATGTGTAGTGGCACAGGCAGGTTTGTCAGGGTCTGTCATTGGTCCACCAATCGACAGTACACAGCTGTCCACCCCATCTATGCACACATTCATACTGCCGATACATCCCTCAACACCAATGGCCTTAGCGGAGGAACAGCATACAGTAGGCATCAACCAGGATAGTGTGGTATCTATGGCACATGCAACCCCACACAGCAGCCATACCCACACACCTGGAATGGTACCACATAGGCATATGTCCAGGGGTTCTCTTCGGAGCACTGCTGGTCATAATGCCCCTGGCAGACGTGCCCCCACAGGTCTCACAACCTCAGCTATGTTCTGGTCTGTAATGCAGGCACAGGCCCGTATGGAACGGTACACCAGGCAGGGACTAAGGGCGCAAAGGGCTCACAACATCGCTATCAACGACAGTATCCATGACCTTGCCGGTACCATCCGTAATTACACCGAGGGCATTGATAGACATTGGGGGGAGACACTAGATGTCCTCCGCAATGTAATATCCATGTGCCAGGACAGTGCAGGATGGCTGAGACGTCGACGTGAATGTATGCCAGCAACATCATCAGCTGGCACTCGTCGCGGATGACACACAAGTCCCAGCCGCTCCTGTAGTGGCAGTACCAGCCCCAGCAATGTTGAGGCTGGGCTGTCAATAGACCATCCTAGACGACCACGTGCACGTGGCTCTGGCCATTCCCAGCAGGGACATGAGTCCAGTCGACATCCCTCTGCCTCTGACGATAGTACCCAGTCTGGGTTGATACCCGATACTGTCCGTGGCACCCCTGGCAGGCACAGGTACTGTGTCCATAGCCAGAGACAGTGATCTGTACAGCCTGGCAGGTACAGTCCGTGGCTGTCCCACAATCACCCGTATGTGGCAGCCATAAGGTGGAACTGTGTGCATGCAGACACACACACATAAACCAAACACCTAGGGCTAACACATACACACACACATCACACCAACATTGACCCATACTGTACTGTTGTCCCACACACACACACACACACACACTCACACACACACACACACACACACACACATACATGTCGATTGGATGGGTCATTGTCGGGCTCTGGAAAACCAATAACACACCCTGTGCATATGATGAAACTGTGCCACCCCCTGTCATCTGTGACAATGATGCAGGAACAGGCTTACATGGTGCTGATGCACAGGGTGACCTAATAGCAGTGTAGCAATGTTAGCATGTTGTCAACAGCAAGGTGTACTGATATCCTTATAGGTATATCTGAGCAGGCATGATGCATTAAAGCTATGATTATCAATGTAGTATTATTTACACCAGTCTTAATTTCAATACTGTATTGTTCGCCTATGTGCCACCTGGCTGATGTGTGTGGTACTGGCAGCATGTGTTGGTGAGTGGATGGTATGTGTGTGATGTATGCAGTACAGATTTGCAGGTGTACATTTGTGAACACGGTGGAGGTGCACCATCTGCATGTATGTGCATAGTGGACACATGGGAAGGGTGACATGCCCTGTATTACACAGTGTTAACACTTCATATTTCCTATTGGTTGCCAGTATGCATTTTACTACACATATGTTACGACCTGGGTACACATGTGTGTATGACATGGTTTGACACTATGCTGTGGGTGATACTGTTTATATTGGTCATTGTTTTGCATACTGGTAGTATACATAACCTCAACAGCCTGACTTTACCCAATCATTAGCTGATGTCTTGACAACTGACACACAGATGTAGGATACACAGTAGAATTTGAGTCCTTCCGGTACTATACTATACCAGTAACCAGTGGTATTGGCCGCCACCCATTCCAGGGACCACTCCTGTTTGGCATGTAGACATCCCAGGTACAAGCAAACACACTAGGGATATCTCTGTCCAGATCTGGTAATACATACAGTGGCCTACAATGCATTCTCCAGATGAGACACTTATCCTCCACAAGGGTATCATACAGACAGATACCTGTTGACCAACACATGCTGTAAATCTATAAGCCAACTATAGCATAGTCATCCACATTTACAATACATAGTATCCTGACAGTACCACATTGTTAGTAGCCCACAACATGTAGCAGGGGTACCAATGTGTACATACAGCCACATGTTATGTCATCTGTTCTTTGGTATTCACATTTCCAGAGGTATGCTGATGTCCCTCAGTGAATCATATGAGCATGAAGGGATGTGTATGCATATCCACGGAGGTGTTGTACACCTGTAATGAATGGCCATTATTGACAGACTGTATTGTGTTTGAACATGTCTGACATATACCCCAGGCATGAACCCTCACTCACACTATTCTATAGAAACTTTTCATGGGTGTGTGTGTGACACAGATGATCTAGGCCACAGATCACTACAGTGGCTGGCCTTGACACATGCATACATATGTGACCTAAGGTCTGAGAAGCAGCAGCACAGACTATCAAAGGTAACAGATGTATTTGTGTAGAAGGCATACTTCACACTTATGAACTCATTGAGGTCAAGTGTACATATATGTATGTGCCACACAGATACCGGAAGTTTGCAATTCACATACTGTTGTTTTACTGATATGTCATACAGTTGTAATAGCAAAACCCACAACACATTAACCAACAGTGTCACACACATACACTCAGCAATTGCAGGTTTCAAACCCCTACCTAACTATGTTATGATACTAAAGAGATCCCCATTAACATGGCAAGCTATATGCTTTACTGGAAGTTTTCATTTCCACTGCTGTATTTCTGGGATACTAACATCATCAGACATGCCAAAGAGGAGATTACCTCTTTGAATGTGTTTTCACAGGCTCCAAAAAGGGCACTTCTCTCAAAGGAAATCACACACACACACTGATTGCAAGATTCCAACCCCTACCTAACTATATTATGATACTACAGAGATACACATTAACACGACGTGTTCACACACACACCCTCAGCGATTGCAGGATTCCAACCCCTACCTAACTATGTTATGATACTACAGAGATACACATTAACACGATGTGCTATATGCTTTACTGGGTGTCTTTTTTTCTCCTGCCATATTTGTAGGATGCTGACATCATCAGACTTGCCAGAGACGAATCTACCTCTATTCATGTGTTTTCCTAGTCTCCAAAAAGGGCACTCCTCTCACAAGAAATCACACACACAGCAATTACAGGATTCAAACCCCTACTTAACTATGTTATGATACTACAGAGATGCGCATTAACACGACGCACTATATGTTTTACTGGGTGTTTTCATTTCTCCTGCTATATTTCTAGGATACTGACATCATCAGACTTGCCAAAGAAGAATCTACCTCTTTTCATGAGTTTTCCTAGTCTCCAAAAAGGGCACTCTTCTCACAGGAAATCACACACACACAGACAGAGCAATTGCAGGACTCAAACCTCTACTTAACTATGTCATGATACTACAGAGGTATGCATTAACACAACATACTATATGTTTTACTGGGTGTTTTATTTTCTCCTGCTATATTTCTAGGATGCTGACATCATCAGATTTGCCAAAGAAGAATCTACCTCTTTTCATGTGTGTACCTAGTCTCCAAAAAGGGCACTCCTCTTACAGGAAATCACACACACACATACACCCCCCACACAGCAATTACAGGATTCAAACCCCTACCTAACTATGTTATGATATTACAGAGGTACGCATTAACACGACGCGCTATATGTTTTAGTGGGTGCTTTATTTTCTCCTGCTATATTTCTAGGATGCTGACATCATCAGACTGGACATGGTAATGTGTGTGCACTTTGTTTTATGCAATCCCAGGAATGAACCATGTCAATCAGAAGGTGTTAACAGCTTGAATAGGACTCCACAATTCTTAGCTTGTGTGATCTCTCTGTGGACAAATTTCCATTCCTTCATATGATAATACATATTTATGCACAGGTTGTTGAATTTGTGTAAACAACATATGTCTATGATTTTGATAAAGGGCTACTCAGAGTCTATGTGGGACGTGTGTAGCTCCCTTCAGTGATTCGTGTCCTGGGTGGCTGCCTTGCAAACAGTCTAGCAGGTTTGCGAACCATGATCTGCTCATGATCATACCACAGTTGGTAGGGCTGTGTGTTTGTCAGCTTCCAATAGCTCTGTTCATGAATTCAATCATGATGGACTCAATGGCCTTGCAGATCAGACGTCATAGGCTTATAGGGCTATAGTTCCCATGGTCTGTTGTGCACCAACACTTGTGGGGTGTGTCATATGTTGCTGTAACACATTCAACAGTTTCAGATCCTGTAGAGATGGTGTGGCTCAACAGACTGTTCAGGTGCAGGGTTTGTTTGTTCTGTAGTTCACTTATGACACATATCAGGAAACAATGTCATCCAACTGATGCCATGTTTTCGGCTTTGGAAGGAGCTGTTTACCCATTCTACATGTGATATCTCCTGATATGATTATAGGGACATTTGTCAGTGGGAGGTGGGTATGTACGTATGGGCCTGTCTGACAGGATGTCGGCATTGTCAGTCAGGTACAGTTGGCCCTGACTCAGGACATATATGTGTGTACAGTGCTGTGTATGACATAGCTGAAGGAAGTGTCATGGTTCTGTCTGGACTCCTTCGCAGATAATCTTTCAAAAACACCAACATACCTGAGCACTAAACCCCTGTTATACTCTTTTACACACTTAACACCCTACTGATCCCTTTTGAACTGTCAGCAGAGAGTATGTTATCATAATATCCTGGCATGTCCAACAGTTGGTTTCGCGTGTACTCTCCAGTCCAGCTGGTGAATATGGGACTTTTTAGACAATGTTACAACTGCCTTATGTACACAGACAACCTTCACCTCCTCCCAACAAACTCAGATATATGTGGGAGATGCAACTATATAGACAAACGGGAGGCTGAGCTCTCTCGAACCATGACCGGCACAGTCTATAGGGTGGTGAAGGTAACTACACACACCACAACTCCATCACACATAGACCTATAGCGACAGCAAACAAACTACATTACCACACAAATACATACTCGGAGGCTCTACATAATATCTGCCTAAGCAGCAAAGACCTCCTAAGCAGACACCTGCTACCCCATGACATTACCCACATATCACATGGTTCACAAAGTCAGTGTGCCACACAGGCACTGCCCTTAGGGCTTAAAACACACCTAATACACTTGTAATAGATGACTCTATTGTCAGACACACTGACGTCACACACACCAGGCTGAACATGGAGAAGGACACTTTGAGCTGTCTGTCGGGTGGCAGGTTCTGCCACATTAAACATGCACTCAGGTCACTCCAAAGCAAGTACAAATATGGCTCCATCATTGTCCATGCTGGTGTGTATTACCTCAGACATTCCTCCCTGGACTACATGACAAGGGATGTAGAGGAGCTCTCTGATCATGTAACCCAGGCCAGTATGACCCTGACCTTGTGTAGCATCTTACCCTCACCAAGAATGATGGTGCACTATACAGACAAGCTGATCAATTGTAACAGTTGGCTAACATATTGGTGTCATTCAAAGGGGATCCAGTGTCTGTCAGCCTGGGATGACATGATCAACATGCTACATAGCTTCGCTATGGACAGCTTGCATCTATCACCCCTGGACTTTCAAATACTGGCTAAGGCTGTTGCCACCCCCACAGTGCCTTTTTTGGGCAAGGCTCAAATGACAAACCCACCTCCATGGACAATACAAGGTAAAAGAAAGTACGGGTAATGCTGCTCTACACCAGATGTCTAGACCCCAGAATGCACGCACTCAAGACTCTCCTCAATATGGTGAATGTCGATATCTGTGCAGTAACAGATACCTGGTTCAGGCTCCCAAATGCACACCAGAACTACCAGGTTATACTTCATACCATGCTTTTTGGCCACAAGACTGGACCAACTAACAAATTTAGGGGGAGTATCTGTATACATCACAGATACACACACCTCCAGGTTAGTAGCACTGCAGGAAGCATCAGAGACCATACATGTGCAACTAACAGTGGGCAAAACTGCGTTTCAGTTTGTAGCCTGCTGCAGACCACCCTCCCGAACTCAGGAACCTCACTCAGCTTTCCTGGGAACACTGGAGGATATGACGGTCTCTACAAACACCATTATATCGGGTGACTTCAACTACAGAAACATTGACTGGGAATACTACTCAGGCCACAACACCCTCGCCCAACGGTTACTAGAATTTCTAAACACAAATGCTATGTCACAACTGGTCACCACACCCACATGAGGGGAAAACATATTGGACCTGATCATCACCAACATGGGGACTCCATGTTCCACACCTGAGGTATGCCCCTCATTGGTAAGGTCAGACCATACATTTATCTCACTGGACATCCATATCCCGTCCCCATCCCCATCCTAGGTTCTCTTGGTGAAGAACTTACCAACAGCAAATGTCACACTTCTCTAAACCAAGGTGGTATCCTTCAAAGACCCTGGGACAGAGGTAAGTATGGCTCAGACCGCTGAATCCTTTACAAACATATTCTATTGACACCTACTGGAATGCATGGATCATGCTATCCCAAATAAGGACAAGACTCACTCCTCCAAAGGCAGGGGACCTGTCTGGTGGACCACGGCCATAAATAAGCTATACAACAAAGAAAGGGGGCTACTACATGATAGAGCACAATCCCAATAAGGGAAGACATCTCTGATCAGTACTAGCAAGAAGCTACGTTCACTCATGAATTCATCTAAGAACCACGTTGAAAGGTAAATTGCACCGCACACTGAGAACAATCACAAGGCCTTCTTTAGTTATGTCATGAACCTGGGTGCCAACTCCCAGATATGCTGTGTGTTACTGCAAAATGACAATACATACACTGAACCCACAGACATTGCCATCATCCTGGCAAGCAGGTTCAGTGCAAATGTCAACCCACCATCCCCCCTAATGAGCAAATGTCCATCCCAACAGAGTGTAGCCTGCCTGACATCACAAATGATCAGGTGAGTGCTGCCCTCTCCAAAGCAGACAACACAGCATCAATGGGACCGGACGGTGTCCCAGCCTGCATCTTACACAAGCTTCATGACGAACATAACCCTCACATGAAGTCACTGTTCAATATCAGACTTACTACAGGATATGTACCCAAGGAATGGCATACAGCAACAGTGGTCCCGCTCCACAAAGGTGGTGCCACAACAGACCCCAGACACTATCACCCTATAAGCCTATCTAGCCTGGTCTGCAAAGCTATGGAGCGTATCATCATGGTACTCATACACACAGACATCGAGACCCTACAGGCACTGGATCCTACACAATTCAGCTTTGTTGTGGGCAGATCTTGCCTGTTGAACATGGTTGACTTCTTTAAACAGTTACCAGGTCCATAGATATAGGGAAGGTAGTCCACACAGCCTACCTGGACCTTGCAAAAACCTTCACAACAATACCCCACTCGGGCATCATACATAAGCTCACCAGCTTAGATATCGACACATATGTCACAAGATGGATTGCTAAGTGGATCAGGGATAGCACCCATGTATTGCAGGTGCCATGTCTGACTCTGGGTCTACTACTAATGACCGAAACGACGATTCCCCGACAGAAAACTCACCGACGCCAGATGACCGACAGGTAAGTGTACCGACAGGGTGATTTGCCGACAGCGGAAAGACCGACAAGGGAATGTGCGATCGCGACGCGGTAAGTGTGCGATGGTGACGGAGTTAGGAGCGGTCAGGTAAGTGCTCGAGATTGTGGGATGTCGGGTTAGGCTGTGGGAAAGGTGAGTGTGTGTTCGTCGGAGGTATGGTTCGTAAGGTAAGTGTGTGCTAGTGAGGGACTGTAGTTTAGGGACGGGTTAAGTGAGTTAGGGTTAGGGTGCAGGTAGGTGATGTGTGCTAGTGTCGGAGCTTGGGCTAGGGGTGGGTTAAGTGAGTTAGGGTTAGGGTGCAGGTAGGTGATGTGCGTTAGTGTCGGAGCTTGGGCTAGGGGTGGGTTAAGTGAGTTAGGGTTAGGGTGCAGGTAGGTGATGTGTGCGTTAGTGTCGGAGCTTGGGCTAGGGGTGGGTTAAGTGAGTTAGGGTGCAGGTAGGTGAAGTGTGCGATAGTGTCGGACCTTAGGGTTAGGGTTTGGGTCAGGGCTAGTGTGTATGCTATGTAGTGTCGCGTGTTGTTTACGTTCCGTGTGTCGGTGTAATGATGTTCGGTGTTTTGCGTTGTCGGGTTTGTGTCGGGTTTGTGTGTTGTCGGTCATCTGGCGTCGGTGAGTTTTCTGTCGGGGAATCGTCGTGTCGGGCATTAGTAGTAGACCCCTGACTCTACACCAGTTACACGTGGCATCCCACAAGGCTCAGTCCTGGGACCTGTCTTGTTCAGTATATATTCCTCTGACATACAGGCTAACACGGGAGGAATATGGCTGACCATGTTCACAGATGACTGCAAACTGGGTGCCATATTTGACTCTCCAGCTGGTACAAGCATCCTCCAAAAGGGTCTCACAGAGATGGATAACTGGTGTCAGAGCCATGGCCTACAGCTGAATGCCATTAAATGCATAGTCATCCCCTTTGGGAATCACATAGTGCCCACACATTACCACATAGGTCTTAATACATTAAGTATGGTAGAAGTTGTTAGGGATATGGGGACATGAGTAGTTTGTAATCTTGCCTTTGACAATCACATTGCCATAGTGGTTAGACAGACATTCTATATAGCCCTCCTATCCCAACAGGTTTCACATCTAGATCAAGTAAAGTCATTGTGCCCCTATACTCATGAGGCTTATGATTGGATACAATGCCCCATTTGGGATGTACCTTACCCGACACCTGCAGCAACTCAACTGGCCACAAAAGTACCTCACCAAGTGGATCTAGGGACTCACACAAATGCCCTGTGCAGTTTGGCTAAAGTAACTCCAGCTCTACTCAGTCGCTTACCACCTACTCGGATGCGATCTGTGCCTGTTGTTTACAGCCATGTCCAACACAGAATTAATGGACATGCTCCACCTCAGGATATCTGGATCCCTTAGAGCTACACGCTCCAGGGACTTACACCTCAGCACAGATATTTATAGGACATGCTGCAGGGACACATTTCTATCCCAGACTCTCCCCTCACTCTGGAATGGGATCCCAGTCCCGCATAGGCTGAGCCCCCCACTGACCCCCTACAGGAGACATATTGACGAGTGGATGGGTGATCGTATGTTTACCCCTGGAATCTCTTCTGGGTCCCTGCTGGACAGAGGTACAATAAAGCAAACGTAAAAGGCCTATCTTATGTGTCCTACTATTCACAGGCACAGTGTACTAATCTAACAGGGCTGTGAAAGCAAAACACACTCTGGCTAGGCTTATACATGCCCTAGGGCAGATAGGCTAGTATCAACCTATGCACCTATGGTAATGTTCGGGATGCACATTGTTTATTGATGATACTGATTGCAGGTTTTTTCTCTTCTTTGCTTTCACACTTTCTACGAAGAACCTAAGTATCTGCAGAACATATTTTATTATGACAGGGTTCCAATATATTATATATGTGTCTGTTGTCATATAACTGTGTGCACATGGCAGATTGGTGAATACTGAGAGGTTCATGTGTTAACACAGGCAACTGCCATATATGTGTGGACCACTGCTGTACTCAAACATGGCCTAAGTGTGTGAGCATGCCCAGTCTGTCCTTTCAGTGTTTTGTTGCCTGACATTTGTCTCATTTATTCGTGTGTGAGCATGCCCAGTCTGTCCTTTCAGTGTTTTGTTGCCTGACATTTGTCTCATTTATTGAAGTGTGTGAGCATGCCCAGTGTGAACTTTCAGTATGCTGCTGTCTGAAGTCCAGTACATTTGCTGATGTGTGTGAACATGACCAATATTAACAATTATACCATATGTGTGTTGAAAATCAGGTTCTATTCTTACTGCAGGGCTCACCTTTGTATCATAACTTGACAGGGATTATGCTGTGCCTGCAGGGTTTCCATGAAATACGTTGCATAGACTAATCAACATTTCTTCATACAGGCTGACCAGGGCAATACTGTCATGGTTTAGTGGTTCAGTACTATGACTGTAGTGCACAGTATCCTGGGTTCGAGGCTTGTCACTGCTTTATATTTTCATACTGGGCAGACCAGACTGCTTAAGGGCCAGTAGAGCAAATATGAGTATGTTGGCTTTTGTTCAGCTATGCCCTACTTAGACCAGGCTTGTCCAACATTGCTCAATATTCACCAACATTGCTGGACGTTGCCCAATATTACTCAACATTGACCACAGTTGTGCTAGTGTTTGTGTGTGCAATAGCTTTACATATACTAAATGGTGGTGAAAGCTGTTTAGCACTGCTTTATATTGCTTAACACATGGCAATTATGCCTCAGGTGGTGCTGCAGGGCTGCTTATGTTGGATGCACATAATGCACTCCCTATACATGTTTGGAAACAGGTAGTGTCAAGTTAGGCATCCCTTTTACTACTTGTGCGAGTCAGAAAGAGGTATCATTTCCAGGGTTCCTACTGAGCCAGTGTATGTGCTATGCATTGCCTCTTTGCCAAGGCCAAAGTATACTGGGCACGCCTCCTTCTGCCTACTGGGGCAGGCTCAGGTTGTTCCTCCTCCAAGTCATGCTCTTCCTGTGATGGCCTTGGCAATGGTGGGGGGCCGTTTGGCCCAGGGCTATGCTGCTCCTGCTGCAGCTGTTTTTGCAGGATCATATTATGTAGCATAGCACATACCATGACAATTTGGGTACATGTAGTTGGTGAGTACTGCAAGGCTCCACCAGATGTGTCCAGGCACTGGAACCGTGACTTGAGCAGGCCAAACACACGCTCAATTACATTTCGTGTTTGTGCGTGTGCCTCATTATGGGTTCCTGTTCAGGTGTGTGTGCGTTTCTGATGGGTGTCATCAGCCATGGCTCCAGTGCATAGCCAGCATCCCCCACTAGGTGACCATGACGGATGTCCCCATTGGAAAATGTCTGGTACAGCTGCGTCAGATGCCAGATATGGGAATCATGGTAGCTTCCAGGGCAGCCAGCACACACATTCAGTATTATGCCCTGGGCATCCCACGTGACCTGGCAGTTGATGGAGGGGAAGCCCTTGCGGTTGAAGTAGACCTTACCCCACTCACCGGCTGGAGCTTTGATGCATATATGCGTGCAGTCTATTGCACCCACTACCTCAGGGTATTCCGCTATTTGCTGGAAGAGATGCAGATTGCTGGCCAATACCTCACGGGAATTGGGGAAATATACATGATCACCGACATGTGCTGACATGGCATCCAGGAACTGCTGCAGTAGCCTGGATGCTGATGCCTGTGATATCCCCATCATATCACCAGCTGGTCTCTGGAAGGTACCTGTTGCTAATATTCTTAGGCCAACACGTACCTTGGTTTCCACTGGGATGGGTTCCCCTCTGTTGGTTCTGTGTGTGCGGTGAGGCCTGCACAGCTCAACAATTTGCTGCAAGAGGTCTCTGTCCACTCTATAGCACTCCACTATCTCCAGCTCATGTAGCCCCTGGTAGGTTACCCTAGGCCTGTACACTCTTCTCCGTCTCCTCACTGTGCGTTGTCCAGCAGCATTCGCATTGTCAACACCCTCAGCATGTTGCATATGTCGCCTTATAACAGCAATGGCAGCCCCTAACATTTCTTTGTCTCAGTAAAGCTTTTTCAGTTTTCACTTCTATTAGCTTACTGCAGTGTTGCAGTGTCTCTTGAGAGAAACATAGTGGAATGTTGTTTGCAGAGTTTTAAGTGATGGGATGGGCTAGTGTACTGCCTGTGTAATTGCCTGATTCTTATTGTTTTCACCTGCTAGCTCTGCTAGTACTCCCTAGTTAACTTCCTACTATTTGTTGTGCTTCCCTTTTCCTTTCTGTTTCCTCAGGGGGGCAGCGCCACGCACACAAGCGCAAACACGCACACACCAGCTCACATGCACTCACACATGCTTACACTGACTAAAACTTGCTTATTCTTGGTAAAACACGTGCACATCGGTGCAAATACACTTACACAACTTTAAGCAGCCTTATACATGCTTACTCTGACTTAAACGCATGCACACACGCTTACACACACGCACTCAGTCTTACTCGGGTTTACAGGCGCGCACCCACGCGCATACACGCTCAGCAAGAAACTTTAGTGTTATCCACGGCATACACCTTCAATTTCTTGCCTTTACCTAGACTACTTGTAGACACACCTCTTCCAATGATGTGCAAATGACAGCTAACACATGCCACTCGGCTCCAATGAGCTTCACTTCTTTCATACATACTCCCCTCGTGATGTCACCTATCTTCTACTCTGTTACTCCCCTTATCCTACTCCTACACTCCACTGACTGTGCTCATTTGCAATATAAACTTGCGATTCACTATCCTAACCCTCATTTGCATAGGAATGCCTACTAATGCTTGGTTACATCTCTTAGTCTGAGCTTCCCCCCTTAGCAACCTCTACTCGCTAGCCATGTTGTCTTCAGGCTGCCATTCCCTTTCATTGTAAATTCAGAATAGTAATAAAATCCACATTTGTGCATCTTAATTATTGATTTTCTGTTTTTTAGAGGGCAGCGCGTTGGCGCAGCACTGCACTACGCTTAAACCCCGGAGATCAGGATGAAAAAAAAAAATGATTTTATTTTTTTTGATACCACAAAGTCCAGCAGCCAAACCACGAAGGTGACACACAACAGGATTTATTAGAACAGGCAAAAGGTTGCAAATAAAGTACAGACTGACTAAGCACTATAGAATGCTTTCGCCAAACAATAAGGCATCTTCAGAGTCGTAACACAAACAGGCATCTCTCAACATTTTAAATACCCTACTTCACATTACAATTGGTTGAACAACCTCCCACTCAAAATACATTATTTATAAGACAATCAATTAAATAAAAACATTATTTTATACAACTATTTCTTTGATTAAAACTCCTCGATACTTAAATTTTATTCTAATATATATATAAAACTATAACTCATTAATTACATTCACTTTATTATAATAAATAAATTCAAATTTCCAAAATTTATAACATTAATCACTCAAACACTTTAAAACTTTAAAATATTGTAATAACCCTTTAAATTGAATTGAATTATATCTGCTGGGATCTTAGTTTTAAAATAGGCTTGATGGAGATGTGGTCATTTAACCCTGGGTCTACAGGTATCTAATCTAATTTGCCACTGCTTTAAAGCACACCTTGTTGACCACATCCCCACCTTCACGAATCAATTACCGACCTATAACAAAAACAAAAACTTTTAAACCTTACATTTTGTGTGCAAATACAGTGCATTGTGCAAATCTTTCTTTTAATGGACCTTAGATGTTCAGAAATCCGATCTAGCCTCCTGATGGTTTTGCCTACATAGTAGTTACATGAAGAACAGGAGGCGAGACAAGATTTTTGTACAACAATTGCACTGTCCGGACATTTGATGGTATATTTATACCCTTCAACACACACATGAACCTTCGTTCACACCTACCATCTGCAGAAACCACATTTCCTCATGTTTGACCTGTAATTTTAATTTGTTCTTTTCTAAAATATCTTTCATGTTCTCCCCTCTAAACACTATATTGGGATTATTGCCCAAAATCTTTTTTACCTCATCACTTAAAGAAAAATTCCATACTTCCTTAACTGTTTCAATAAGGGCAGATGTCATCTCATTATATTTTACCACTAAACGAAGGCCGTCCTTCTGTTCTTCCTTCTTATTTTCCTTAACTTCTCTTAAATTTAGTCCACCCATTAAAATCGGGGCATATCTACCTTTTCTCTCTCTATTTATATCTTTAACAGTTTTAAAGGATATCCACGGTCAAGAAACATTCCGATCAGTTTAAACACTTAGGACTTTAAAGATGAAATGTTTAAACTGATCGGAATGTTTCTTGACCGTGGATATCCTTTAAAACTGTTATTAAGTGTTAAAAGAGATATAAATAGAGAGAGAAAAGGTAGATATGCCCCGATTTTAATGGGTGGACTAAATTTAAGAGAAGTTAAGGAAAATAAGAAGGAAGAACAGAAGGACAGCCTTCGTTTAGTGGTAAAATATAATGAGATGACATCTGCCCTTATTGAAACAGTTAAGGAAGTATGGAATTTTTCTTTAAGTGATGAGGTAAAAAAGATTTTGGGCAATAATCCCAATATAGTGTTTAGTAGAGGGGAGAACATGAAAGATATTTTAGAAAAGAACAAATTTAAAAATTACAGGTCAAACATGAGGAAATGTGGTTTCTGCAGATGGTGTAGGTTTGTGAACGAAGGTTCATATGTGTGTGTTGTAGGGTATAAATATACCATCAAATGTCCGGGACAGTGCAATTGTTGTACAAAAAATCTTGTATATCTCGCCTCCTGTTCTTCATGTAACGCCTACTATGTAGGCAAAACCATCAGGAGGCTTCGAGATCGGATTTCTGAACATCTAAGGTCCATTAAAAAGAAAGATTTGCACAATGCACTGTATTTGCACACAACAAAATGTAAGGTTTTTAAAAAGTTTTTGTTTTTTGTTATAGGTCGTGTAAT